>NC_091579.1:6876168-6881168 GCF_042767895.1 Penaeus vannamei
ATTGTGATAGTATCACATTGGGAGGGCTATGTAGCTTGATATGTAGTCTGTATTCATTATATTCTAGTAGGTGAAGAATTTTCTTTTTAGGAATTAGATTTATTTATTATTATCATTATTATTATTTTTATTAGAAACCGCAGATTTGCATTCTTTCAGATTGTTGTAGTTTTGCTTTCAGTTGTTTGATTCTTGTTTTTAAGAAGTTCCATTTTTGCTTTTAGGAGAATAAATTTTGCTCTCAGGAACTTTGTACATTCATGAATATGTTTACTGTTATTTTCGTGAAGTCTGAGCGCTTGCTTTCAAGAACTTCACTATTGTCTCTCAGGAAATATCTGCTTTTAAAAGAACTATGACCTGCTTTCACGACCTTTTGGCTTGGCGATGCTAGATTACTATTATTATATTATACTATATTATAGATTACTAGATGCTAGATAGATCTTTGACTGCGTGCCTTCAGTAATTAGAATTTTGCTTCCACACCCTTCTTCAGTGGCCGCTCATTGGCTGTGGACGAGTGACACGAAGGAGGAAGGAGACGGAGAAGAAGAACCCAAAATTGCCCGCATTCCTTTAGGATTCTGATACAGGAGGCAAAAAAAAAAAAAAAAAAAAAAAAAAAAAAAAAAAAAATGTATCTTGTATTTTTTTTTTTTTTTTTTTTTGGGGGGGGGAAGGAGAATGCACGACAGAAGTTTTGTCGTGAAGTATTGATATTCGTTTTAGATATGCACCGGAGAATGTAATGACTGGAACCTGAATCGTGAAACGTGATATGAAAATATATCATTGATTATATTTTGTATTTAATTTTCAGTTAATGGATTAATACGGTAAAACTTTACGCTACGATACAAATCAATCAGAAAATGACTAAGCAAAAAAAAAAAAAAAATATATATATATATAGAGAGAGAGAAAAGAAAGAAAGAAAGAAAGAAAAAAAAAGTCATAAAAATAATTCACTACCCATGCTGAACGATATATCTTGAAATCTACCGAATCTCAACGAAACCTTTCCTCCTTGTGGCAAGCAATATATCAAAACATTCCACAAAGACTGTTCAGATGTCAATAAGCATCGCTCAGACTCCGATCCGAAATTGTCGAAAATTTCCTACTAACGCGTGTACCTACTAACTTTCCGTAGATGACAAACCCGGTTACTGCAAAGATTTCCTACTAACTTTCCGTAGATGACAAACCCGGTTACTGCAAAGATTTCCTACTAACTTTCCGTAGATGACAAACCCGGTTACTGCAAAGATTTCCTACTAACTTTCCGTAGATGACAAACCCGGTTACTGCAAAGATTTCCTACTAACTTTCCGTAGATGACAAACCCGGTTACTGCAAAGATTTCCTACTAACGCGTGTACCTACTAACTTTCCGTAGATGACAAACCCGGTTACTGCAAAGATTTCCTACTAACTTTCCGTAGATGACAAACCCGGTTACTGCAAAGATTTCCTACTAACGCGTGTACCTACTAACCTTCCGTAGATGACAAACCCGGTTACTGCAAAGATTTCCTACTAACGCGTGTACCTACTAACCTTCCGTAGATGACAAACCCGGTTTCTGCAAAGATTTCCTACTAACTTTCCGTAGATGACAAACCCGGTTACTGCAAAGATTTCCTACTAACGCGTGTACCTACTAACCTTCCGTAGATGACAAACCCGGTTACTGCAAAGATTTCCTACTAACGCGTGTACCTACTAACTTTCCGTAGATGACAAACCCGGTTACTGCAAAGATTTCCTACTAACGCGTGTACCTACTAACTTTCCGTAGATGACAAACCCGGTTACTGCAAAGATTTCCTACTAACGCGTGTACCTACTAACTTTCCGTAGATGACAAAGCCGGTTACTGCAAAGATTTCCTACTAACTTTCCGTAGATGACAAACCCGGTTACTGCAAAGATTTCCTACTAACTTTCCGTAGATGACAAACCCGGTTACTGCAAAGATTTCCTACTAACTTTCCGTAGATGACAAATCCGGTTACTGCAAAGATTTCCTACTAACGCGTGTACCTACTAACCTTCCGTAGATGACAAACCCGGTTACTGCAAAGATTTCCTACTAACGCGTGTACCTACTAACTTTCCGTAGATGACAAACCCGGTTACTGCAAAGATTTCCTACTAACGCGTGTACCTACTAACTTTCCGTAGATGACAAACCCGGTTACTGCAAAGATTTCCTACTAACGCGTGGCGTGTACCTACTAACTTTCCGTAGATGACAAACCCGGTTTCTGCAAAGATTTCCTACTAACTTTCCGTAGATGACAAACCCGGTTACTGCAAAGATTTCCTACTAACGCGTGTACCTACTAACTTTCCGTAGATGACAAACCCGGTTACTGCAAAGATTTCCTACTAACTTTCCGTAGATGACAAACCCGGTTACTGCAAAGATTTCCTACTAACGCGTGTACCTACTAACTTTCCGTAGATGACAAACCCGGTTACTGCAAAGATTTCCTACTAACTTTCCGTAGATGACAAACCCGGTTACTGCATTTAGTAGAACGCGGATTACATACCTGGAGAGAGAGTTTGCAATATACATGAATACCACATGCAGAAAATATGCAAATATCATCTACTTGGATCAAGATGGACCATATTCTTCCCTGTTTGATGCCGGAAATAAAGGTTTTATTTGTGTCATCAATTTTTTATTTCCTTAAATAGCGTCTGTGGGATATATTCATAGGTAGTGATCTACAGTTTTCCTAAATGTCTTTATAGCTATATATCATTGTTGCTTCGTCATATTAGACAGATTTAAAATAAAAGATAAAGATAAAAAAATCATTTAAACTTATTATGAAAGGTATTTCTCTAAATTATCTGTAGCAAAAATCTAGTTTGGTCAAAATTAAGAACAGAATAAGCTGCCTCAAAATACCAGAAAACACTCGAATGTAAAACAGAATAAGTACCTGTAGACATATAATTACCTTGATTAACCAACACCAGTACAAGAATCCTACGTCCTGATGTGAATGAAATGACACGAAACTAAAAAAAGAAAAGAAAAGAGAGAGAGAGAGAGAGAGAGAGAGAGAGAGAGAGAGAGAGAGATAGATAGATAGATAGAGAGAGAGAGAGAGAGAGAGAGAGAGAGAGAGAGAGAGAGAGAGAGAGAGAGAGAGAGCCAGTAAGAAATGAATGAGGGAAGTCGAACGTCATTTTAGTCTAAGGTCTTGAAATGTGATACCATACCTCCTGGAGATATCAGACATTCAATAAGAGATAAGAGCAAGATGAAAAGCCTGTGATAAACAAATATAAAAGCAAAAAAAGTGTTGTGTCCTCGGGAGCATCACGCGAACAAATGATATGCAAATGTCCATATGCAAATTAAAGTGGACCTCATCCTGCTTGAGGCCAGTACAGGATGTAGTACGACGAAAGGGTACAAAAGCCCTCCCTAAATGTTAATTATAGACAGGTAAAGGTACTAATTGCTCCACTGCAAGCGCCATGGCCCAGCGAACCGAACGCTTACGGTACAAAAACATTCCGCAACCGAGTACGAATCCATTGTTTCTGTTTGTAATAAGTCATTGTATTTATAACGAGCGTCCTTCGTCCATCTTGTCACTCCGAGAACTGCCATTTCATCACGCAGGTAAAAAAAAAAAAAAAAAAAAAAAAAAAAAAAAAAAAAAAAAAAAAAAAAAAAAAAAAAACAAACAGGTAAAAAAAAAAAAAAAACAGGTAAAAAAAAAATTGCAATCATCCTGACGAAGTTAAGAATCACCTCCCGTTTGTGGGTTGCTGCCTTCTGCGCCTCCAACTCATGCAACTCTCAAGCCATGGCGCCAGCGACGGAAGTTCGAACCAAGGGGCGTGAGGGAGATTTTTTTTCTGTTCGTGTAGAGCTTGGATTAGATCGGAACTTGATGTGGAAATGAGAAAAAAAATCTGATTAGGGTGATATATTCTAGGACAGGTAATTTGTTGGTATTTATCTATGAACAGTTGATTATCCGATTGGAAATTGCTCTTCTTCTCTATTAAGATTAACAAGAAGCGGGAGAAATAAGGCTCACCCACCCGCACCCACACACATATATAATTGTTTATTTATGAGTGCGTGCAAGCGCATGTGGGTATGGGTGAGTTATACACACACACACACACACAAATATATATATATATATATATATATTTTTTTTTTTTAGACAAATATATATATATATATATATATATATATATATATATATATAAATAATGTACATATATATACATATATATATATATATATATATAATATATATATATATATATATATATATATATATATATATATATATATATATATATATATATATATATATATATATTCATTTAAGTATACGTATATATGTAAGTGTATATATATGGAGAGAGAGTGAGGGAGGGAGAAAGAGAGGAAGAGTGGACCTCTTATTTAAATGATCACAGAAAGATTGGTTATAACACCAGAAAACCAGTGCGTATCAGATATCAACACTCACCTCTCGCATCAGTCTGACAAACTTTAGAAATTTTGTAAACTTCATCGTACTACGAAGTTCATAAATAATCAACTATATGCAAACCTCGTATTCAGTATTAATAAATAAAATAATCCCAGTAACATGCAATGAATTTTGATAAGCTTGGCAATTACGATGTACTTAATAAAAAACAACAACAAAATAACGATATATCTATGTTTTCAGTTAGGACTTCGTGGTCAAACAAGAAAATTAGCGCGATAGCTGTTTATCGTATTAACACTAATGACACTTCGAGACGTTTCATTACCTGGGTGTAGCCTCAGAATTTTTGCAGACAAGGGTAAGTCATGTGAAAAGCACATTCATTTAATCGACGTAGATATTATTTAATCGACGTAGATATTTTAAGATCAAGATGAACAGTTCTTGCAAACAATGTTCGTTGTCATAGGAGTGTAATCTTTGGTCATTTATACTTAGGATAAA
>NC_091579.1:6886168-6888668 GCF_042767895.1 Penaeus vannamei
TCAACTTTTTCCCTCTGTTCACGATTCCTTAGCGCCCTGTGTTTCGAGCACTTTAATGTTTCATATATAGTGTTGTCATTGTCTAAGATGGAGTATTTAATTGTATTTATTTGTATTTATTTCGTGTTATTGTCGTTGTCAAGGATCCTGGACGCCGGTTACAGTTGGCGCCGAGAAAAAGTGTCCGACATACATTAGCCTGCGAGCGGCCGCCGCCAAGATGTCTTAACCCCAGCAAGCGGAAGTCGAGGTCCGGGTCAAACGATCACTAGCGAACCATAGCAGAGTATATTGTGTGCGCCTCGTGCGTGCATCTCTTTGTGTGGGTCACGTGCAGGACGCACTCTATCCTGTTTGGTGGAACGAGCTCGTTTTATGTGCCATTGGGGGCTACACCTCGCGGGGTTTATTTTGTTTCGAGCGTGGATACACTCTGTTCTGTGCGGAACATATGAGTCTTAGTATCTCATATATTTTCACTATATTTTCTCTTCATTTTAGAAAATACGGTGTATTATGGATACACTTTGCAGATCAGTGCTCTTACGGATTTCATTGTGACGACGCTTCGCTGCAACGTTTGTGCAACATGTGTGTCCTGCGTGTAAGATCATCTGCACATCGTGTCTAAACACATCCAAGCGCAATTTAAAATGCAGAACATGACTTGCGTGCACTCGCATTTTACATTATTTACTCTACCATATGCGAAATTAATTTCCTTAACTCACAAATAATAATCTTATACTGAGGCTTCATCTACTTACGTTACCTTGTATGGGACTTAAAGCTATTTTCTATCTGAAATATATCCCTTTTGTCTTTAAAACAACAACAAAAAGTCAACCATTTCTTCGTTTGCATTTTGCATTGCATACGCTTACGCTGAATCTTAGCTTGATTCTAGCACATTGCATACTTTGCTTGCTGTGCACGGTCTGTGATTTAGATGGTATTTCCATAGAGGAAATACATACCCTTGACTGAACAGCTCACTCGTTGACTGAACAGCTCACTCGTTGATTGTCTCCATGTGCACATTGCTTAAGAAAATACACATATGTGCTTACCCGAATCTATAGAACAATTCACTTAGGTAACAAATCTTTTATATCAATGGAGGACCAAAAAACAACTATCAAGATACTGTAGCTGCTGATTAGTGTATTTGTCTAGTACGTGGAGGCGTGTATTCTGTCTCGAGCGGGAACGCATTAGTTCTTTGTGGTCACCTCGTCGGAAACGCATTACGTTTTATGTGTACCGCATGTAGAACACTTTCTACCCTTTGAGGACACGGTCTATTTTGTGTGATCATTATGCCTTATACACAGTACGCATGGAACACTTTACTGTTCTTATTCTCTTCGTACAAAGCACTTTATGTATGTCTTTAGTATTTGCTTTATGCCTACAGGAGACCATGCGGAAAAAGTACGGCTCGCGAGGAACACATTGTTCAGAATGCACTGCCAAAAGCATGAATAGAAAAAAAATATATAAAGTTTAGTAAAAAGATCAATAATGATTCAATAAAAAACACAGGGGAGGTAATTAACGACCCTGATTACATTTGAACACAGTAGGAAGGTTCAATATAAATGTAGCTCCTTTGTGCTTGGAACACCTAAGGTTGGATAGCAGTGTCTTTAACCTGCAGGTCCCGGGGGCAACGTACTTTGAAGAAGACGAAGGGGGTACATTACAGCATAGAGAACCGAAGAGCTAAACATATGTTGCGTGGAATACCTCGGGCGGATGAGGAGGGGGCAGTGCGGAATGCCTCTCAAGCTTCAGTGGTGAAATAAATCTTACAACAGAGCGACGGATTTCCTCGTCATTCAGATGCTTGGTGTCTTGAATTCCTTCACAGACTCCATGGGCAGGCGGGGGGCACCGCAGTGAGCATAGGAACTTGCTCTTGTGGGCATCATGTAACGCAGTCTGCTTGCCGTAATATACTGGATTGGGGAGCATGCAGTACCTCTGAAAGATGGGCATTGCATGGGCAGCGTGGTCGTGGCATGGGTCCGTCCAGCGCTCGGTCCCGTTTTCTTTCTTCATGGCCCACTTGCCTCTCCTGCTGAAAACAGCATTGCCAGCAAGGAAATGTCTTTCCAAAAAGTATAGAATCCTATTGTCCAAAATCATCAGTTTTCCTCCCTATCATCAGAGTGCCGTTCGAGAGCGCATAGTTCCTTCACAACTGCCCCTGAACGCAAATACGGCTCTGCCCGAAGGGGGTTTCTTCCGTACGCCAGGGACGACCTGCGGGAATGCAGGTTCGCGGAGGCGTTGGCGGCGGTGGAGGAACCTAACGGGAAGCAGGTCTTGCGTCACTGAGGAGCACCCGGCCCGTGACTATCGCATTGCGCACGGTCGCCTCCTCAACCTTGTTTCACATGTGTGTCACCTTATTCAAAATGTCTCCGTCTTCCGGACACTGCGTGACTCACGCCACGATGACGATGCTAAATGCTTTCTTTTCTTCAAAGCGAAA
>NC_091579.1:6931168-6943668 GCF_042767895.1 Penaeus vannamei
ATCATCATTATTATCATTGTTAATATTATCGCTGTTATTGTTGCCATTATCGTTATTATCATTATCATCATCATTATTACCATAAGTGTTATTATAATAATTAGTGTTGTTATTATCATTATTACCATTATTATTATTGTTATTATCATTATTGTTATCATTGTTGCTATCATTGTTATTATTATTATTATTTCTATAAAGATTTTCCTCAATTCTATCATTATTGACAATGATTACAGTAGTAATAATGATGATGATAACAATAAAAAATATAATAATAACCATAATCATAATAACAACTTATTATCATTAACATTGTCACTAGCATCATTACGATTAACACTAATTAACCAACATCATCATCTCCACCACCATTGCTATCATTACAGATCTCATTACCACTCTCACCACCATCATCACCATACATACTCTTTGATAAGTTGCTTTTGTTCTTATAACTCTAGTGTCGTGTTATTGTTGTTGATAAGTGTTCTGCCTCTTTGATAAGTTGTTTTTGTTCTTACGTTAAAGTGTCGTGTTATTGTTGCTGATAAGTGTTCTGCCTCTTTGATAAGTTGCTTTTGTTCTTATGTTAAAGTGTCGTGTTATTGTTGTTGATAAGTGTTCTGCCTCTTTGATAAGTTGCTTTTGTTCTTACGTTAAAGTGTCGTGTTATTGTTGTTGATAAGTGTTCTGCCTCTTTGATAAGTTGCTTTTGTTCTTATAGCCCAAGTGTCGTGTTATTGTTGTTGATAAGTGTTCTGCCTCTTTGATAAGTTGTTTTTGTTCTTATGTTAAAGTGTCGTGTTATTGTTGTTGATAAGTGTTCTGCCTCTTTGATAAGTTGTTTTTGTTCTTATGTTAAAGTGTCGTGTTATTGTTGTTGATAAGTGTTCTGCCTCTTTGATAAGTTGTTTTTGTTCTTACGTCAAAGTGTCGTGTTATTGTTGTTGTTAAGTGTTCTGCCTCTTTGATAAGTTGCTTTTGTTCTTACGTTAAAGTGTCGTGTTATTGTTGTTGATAAGTGTTCTGCCTCTTTGATAAGTTGCTTTTGTTCTTATAGCCCAAGTGTCGTGTTATTGTTGTTGATAAGTGTTCTGCCTCTTTGATAAGTTGTTTTTGTTCTTATGTTAAAGTGTCGTGTTATTGTTGTTGATAAGTGTTCTGCCTCTTTGATAAGTTGTTTTTGTTCTTACGTCAAAGTGTCGTGTTATTGTTGTTGTTAAGTGTTCTGCCTCTTTGATAAGTTGCTTTTGTTCTTACGTTAAAGTGTCGTGTTATTGTTGTTGATAAGTGTTCTGCCTCTTTGATAAGTTGCTTTTGTTCTTATAGCCCAAGTGTCGTGTTATTGTTGTTGATAAGTGTTCTGCCTCTTTGATAAGTTGTTTTTGTTCTTATGTTAAAGTGTCGTGTTATTGTTGTTGATAAGTGTTCTGCCTCTTTGATAAGTTGTTTTTGTTCTTATGTTAAAGTGTCGTGTTATTGTTGTTGATAAGTGTTCTGCCTCTTTGATAAGTTGCTTTTGTTCTTACGTTAAAGTGTCGTGTTATTGTTGTTGATAAGTGTTCTGCCTCTTTGATAAGTTGTTTTTGTTCTTACGTCAAAGTGTCGTGTTATTGTTGTTGTTAAGTGTTCTGCCTCTTTGATAAGTTGCTTTTGTTCTTACGTTAAAGTGTCGTGTTATTGTTGTTGATAAGTGTTCTGCCTCTTTGATAAGTTGCTTTTGTTCTTATAGCCCAAGTGTCGTGTTATTGTTGTTGATAAGTGTTCTGCCTCTTTGATAAGTTGTTTTTGTTCTTATGTTAAAGTGTCGTGTTATTGTTGTTGATAAGTGTTCTGCCTCTTTGATAAGTTGTTTTTGTTCTTATGTTAAAGTGTCGTGTTATTGTTGTTGTTAAGTGTTCTGCCTCTTTGATAAGTTGTTTTTGTTCTTACGTCAAAGTGTCGTGTTATTGTTGTTGATAAGTGTTCTGCCTCTTTGATAAGTTGTTTTTGTTCTTATAGCCCGCGTCAAAGTGTTGTGTTATTGTTGTTGATAAGTGTTCTGCCTCTTTGATAAGTTGCTTTTGTTCTTACGTTAAAGTGTCGTGTTATTGTTGTTGATAAGTGTTCTGCCTCTTTGATAAGTTGTTTTTGTCCTTATGTTAAAGTGTCGTGTTATTGTTGTTATTAAGTGTTCTCCCTCACAATTAAAGCTCTAAGGACGATCAGCATGAGAGGCGCTTGTCTGTGTGAGGGTTGTGGGAGTGATTCATGTGTGAGGTATTTTTTATGAGTGAAAGTTGCGTGATGGAATGCCAAGTAAAACGTTTTCGGTAAATGAGGTTATTAGACAATTTCTTTTTAATTATTCGAGTCTGTGATGATGGTGATTAGTCGTTGGTTGTTGTGGTAATGAGGGTTATTGGCACTGGCATTGGTGATATGTATGAGTGAGTAATGTTGATAGTAATTATAGATTGGTTTCTGGTTTCAGGAAATGCTGTTGTTGTGTATATTTTGTACAAGAAATATTGTATGGAGAGAGAGAGAGAAGAGAAGAGAAGAGAAGAGAAGAGAAGAGAAGAGAAGAGAAGAGAAGAGAAGAGAAGAGAAGAGAAGAGAAGAGAAGAGAAGAGAAGAGAAGAGAAGAGAAGAGAAGAGAAGTGAAAGAGAAGAGAAGAGAAGAGAAGAGAAAAGAAAAGAAAAGAAGAGAAAAGAAAAAAGAAAAAAAGAAAAGAAGAGGAAATGAAAAGAAAAGAAATGAAAAGAAAAGAAAAGAAAAAAGAAAAAAAGAAAAGAAGAGGAAATGAAAAGAAAAGAAAAGAAAAGAAAAGAAAAGAAAAGAAAAGAAAAGAAAAGAAAGAGAAGAGAAGATAGATAGCAAGAGAGAGAGAGAGAGAGAGAGAGAGAGAGAGAGAGAGAGAGAGAGAGAGAGAGAGAGAGAGAGAGAGAGAGAGAGAATGTTTATGAGTATGTGTGTGTGTGTTTCCTTTTCTACGTGTGCGCGTGTATATATGCGTGTATCTTTGTGTATGTACGGATTTGTAAAATAATTTTCGACTCTTCAATACCCTTTTAAACTTTTATGAAGACATTGTGTAACGTTAGCTCTTCCTCCCCATCCTTCTCTCCCACACTTTTTCCTGTATTTTATTCCTCTTCCTCTCTCTATTCTTCCTAATCCCTCTCCTCCTCCTTTTCCTTTCCTTACGTACTCCTCGTATTCTGCTCCTTCTCCTCCTCGCATACTCCTTCTCCTCCTATCCATCTATCCTCCCTATTCTCCTCTTAAACCTTCTCTTCCTCCTTCCCGAACTCTCCTCTACCCCTTCCCACCTCCTCCTATTCCTCTACCCTCTCTCCTCTTCTCTTCCTCTTACCCCCAACTCCTTTCTTTCCTCTTCATCTCCCTCGCTCCTCCTCCTTCCTCCACCTCTTTTCCTCTTCTTCTCCCTCGCTCCTCCTCCTTCCTCCGTCTCTCCTCTTCTTCTCCCTCGCTCCTCCTCCTTCCTCCAACTCTCTTCCTCTTCTCCCTCGCTCCTCCTCCTTCCGCCACCTCTCCTCTTCTTTTCCCTCGCTCTTATTCCTTCTCCTCTTCCTTATTCCTCTTCTCTTCTTCTCCCCCGCTCCTCTTCCTTCCCCCACTCACCTCTCACCCCCCCCCCCCCCAGCCCCCCACCCATCTTGAGGCATGCTAGGCCTACGGCTATACAAGCTTCGCCAGTCATTACGTTTACAATTCAGTAGCCTTAAAGCGTCAAAAGCGGGAGCATCTGGCGGCGCACCTTCCCCCCCCCTCCCCTCTCCTCTCCCTCTACCCCCCTCCCTAGCTCTGACGATCCCCCTCCCCTCTCCTCTCCTCCTGCCTACTCCCCTTCCTCTCTCGTCCCTTACCCACTCCCTAGCTCTGGCGCTCCCCCTCCCCTCTCCTCTCCCTCTACCCCCTCCCTAGCTCTGACGCTCCCCCTCCCCTCTCCTCTCCTCCTGCCTACTCCCCTTCCTCTCTCGTCCCTTACCCCCTCCCTAGCTCTGACGCTCCCCCTCCCCTCTCTTCTCCTCCTCCCCCTCCCTCTACTCTCCCCCTCCCCCCCTCCCTAGCTCTGACGACCCCCCTCCCTTCCCCTCTCGTCCCTTACCCCTCCCTAGCTCTGACGAACCCCCTCCCCCTTCCCTAGCTCTGACGACCCCCCTCTCCTCTCCTCTCGTCCCTTACCCCTCCCACCTCCTGAAGTCCTACCAGCTCAACGCATCCTCTCCCCTTCCCACCCCCCCACCCCCTAAGTCTCCTTGCTTTGTGTCTCCCTTTGCCGCCTCCCCCCTCTCCCCCTCTCCCCCCTACCCACTCCTACGCTACCATCTCCCTCCTCACTACTCCCTCCCCCCTCCCCCAGTGAGCACCTCTCCTTCCCTACCACCTCCTCTTCCTACCTTCACTTCTACCGCCTCCCCTGCCTCCTCCCTACCTCCTCCCTATCGCTTCCCCTCCCTCCTCTCCCTTTTACTGCCTCCCCTTGCTTCCCTCCCTTACCTCCTCTATCTTCCTACCTCCCCCTTTGCCTTCATCCCTTCCTGCCGTCTCCACTTACCTCTTTTCCTTTCCCCCCACCTTCTCTCCACTGCTTCCCTCCCTTCCTACCGTCTGCCTTACCTCCTCTCCTTTTCTCCTACCTTACCCTCCCTTCGTATTACCTCTCTTTGCCTCCCTCCCTTCCTACCGTCTCCTCTTACCTCCTCTCCCTTCCTACCTCCCCTCTTTGCCTCCCTCCCTTCCTAAAGCTCCCCTTTGCCTTCCTTCCTTCCTACCGCCTCCCTTCCCTCCTCTCCCAACTTCCCTCCACTGCTTCCCTCCCTTCCTACCACCTCCCTTTAATTCCCTCCTCTCCCTTCCTCCCACCTTCCCTCCCTTTATACCACCTCCCTTTACTTCCCTCCCTTCCTACCGTCTCCCTTCCTCCCACCTTCCGACCTTCCCTCCACTGCTTCCCTCCCTTCCTACCACCTCCCTTTACTTCCCTCCCTTCCTACCGTCTCCCTTCCTCCCACCTTCCCTCCACTGTCCCCTCCTCCCCTACCACCCCCTACCCCCACCCCACCCCATCCCCCATCCCCCATCCCAAGACCACTGATTTCCGCGATGGCACTATTAGCCACAGTTTTTCAGAGGCCTACATACGATGTAGGCTGCAGTGCGGCGTCGGGGAATGTAGGCGAGTGGGGGCTCAGGGGAGGGGGGAGGGGGGAGAGGGGGATGGGGGGCTAAGGGGAGAGGGGGGAGGAGGGCTGGGGGGAGGGGGAGAGGGGAAGAGGAGGGCCGGGGGGAGAGAGGGGGAGGAGGGAGGAGGGCCCGGGGGGAGAGGTGGGAGGAGGGCCGGGGGGAGAGGGAGGAGGACGAGGAGGCTTGTTTTACGGTATATTGAGGGGTGGGGGAGGGGAGGTATAGGGGAGGGGAGGGGAGGGGAGGGAATCAAAGGATGGAAATCTTATTGCGATATAAAGTGCGGCTTTTGTGCTTTCTCTTTTACCATAGAGGAGTTTGGGATGTTGAGGCTACAGCTACAGCGTTCTTGAAAAGGCGCCAAGGTGGTGAATGTGGTTGTACACACCCATGCATGAGTGATTACATGATGAAATGGATACGTGCGTACACACACACATGCACATACACACACATATACATACACACACATATATATACACACACTCACACACACACATGCACATACATACACATATATATATACACACACACACATATGCACATACACACACATATACACACACACACACACACAAACAAACACACACACAAACACACTCAATCACACACATTCCCCTCCGCACACACTAACACACACCCACACACTCTACAACCCACGAACACAACCCACCCCATCACAACACCAGCCCCACACACAGGCAAAAGCGCACCCGAAGACATAACACACGAGCCACTCCGACCACTCCAGGCGATGTTCCTACTTGGTAACACTGTCACAGCTGCGTCTGTTCTGTGGCCGCTTGGTAACACTGTCACAGCTGCGTCTGTTCTGTGGCCGCTTGGTAACACTGTCACAGCTGCGTCTGTTCTGTGGCCGCTTGGTAACACTGTCACAGCTGCGTCTGTTCTGTGGCCGCTTGGTAACGCTGTCACAGCTGCGTCTGTTCTGTGGCCGCTTGGTAACACTGTCACAGCTGCGTCTGTTCTGTGGCCGCTTGGTAACACTGTCACAGCTGCGTCTGTTCTGTGGCCGCTTGGTAACACTGTCACAGCTGCGTCTGTTCTGTGGCCGCTTGGTAACACTGTCACAGCTGCGTCTGTTCTGTGGCCGCTTGGTAACACTGTCACAGCTGCGTCTGTTCTGTGGCCGCTTGGTAACACTGTCACAGCTGCGTCTGTTCTGTGGCCGCTTGGTAACACTGTCACAGCTGCGTCTGTTCTGTGGCCGCTTGGTAACACTGTCACAGCTGCGTCTGTTCTGTGGCCGCTTGGTAACACTGTCACAGCTGCGTCTGTTCTATGGCCGCTTTGAGGGACGTCGGCGCGCCCTTGCTGCTTCGGATGGGCGGCGAGGAAGTGGGGTGAGGAGGTGTGTTTTGGGGGCGGCGGGTGTGGGGAGGGTAGGGTTTGGCTGGGATGAGGGTAGTGGTGGTGGGATTTGGGATTGTGATGGTGATGGTGATGATGAAAAGGAGGAGGATGGTGATGATGATGATGGTAACGATGATGATGATGAGTAGGAGGAGGAGGGGGATGGTGGTAACGAAGATGATGATGATGATAGTAATGGTGATGATGATGATGGTGATGATGATGATGAGTAGGAGGAGGAGGGGGATGGTGGTAACGAAGATGATAATGATGATAGTAATGATGATGATGATGATGGTGATGATGATGATGAGTAGGAGGAGGAGGATGGTGGTAACGATGATGATGATGATGGTGGTGTTGATGATATGGTAACAACGATGATGATGATGATGATGGTAACGATGATGATGATGATTACGATAGCAACGACGATAATAATAATGATAATAGTAACGAAGATGACACCGATATACTAATCCTGATATTGACACCATACCAAAGTATTGATAATCATAACAATGATAACAACAATAATAGATATAAAACCCACCCTAAGAATTTAGGACAAACCGGTTACTTCCTTTACGCTGACTGGTTTTAAGAACAAGATCCTACCGTCTTCATTCTCCATTCGTATCAATATCTAAAAAAAAGTACAATTAAAATCCATTTGTCGCCGTAGATGTCACTGTCCTTTTATGGCGCTTCTCAAAAAAAAAAAAAAAAAAAAAAAAACTCAGGATTATTCTATTTCATTTTAGTGTTGGTCTTTTACTCAAGTTTCGCACATAAGTTGACGATGGAAATTGACAGATTGGTGATGACAATTATCTCGAAGTTAGCTGCTATTCGGACACGTCACGGCAAGCTAGGCGTCGCCAACCTCTCAAAGGTTTCTTTGCCTTAAGAAAGAACAGAAACTGAGTTATGCTATGTTAAGTTATGTCAGGTTAGGTTAAGTTAGGTCAACTTAGGTTGGGCTAGATCAATTCTTTTTCTTTTCTTCTTCTTCTTCTTCTTCTTCTTCTTCTCCTTCTCCTTCTCCTTCTCCTTCTCCTTCTCCTTCTCCTTCTCCTTCTCCTTCTCCTTCTCCTTCTCCTTCTCCTTCTCCTTCTTCTCCTTCTTCTTCTTCTTCTTCTATTTCTTCTTCTTTTTACGTATGGACTAAAGGAAAGTTTTCAATCTCTTCTGCTAAATAATAAAAGGCTAGCACACACACAAAAAATGTTGATAATAAAAATGATAATAATAAAATAATAATGAATAATGGTAATTAAAGTTGTTAATGATGATTACGATAAAGGCAATGATAATAATGATGACAACAATAATGGATATAGTGATAGTGATAACATTAAAGATAATAATAATGATGATGATGATCACAATAGCAACAATTATACTGATTTTAATGACAATAACACTACTGCTACTAATGATAATGGTAACAGTAATAGTAATATTGATGATAACAATAATAATAATAATAATTATGATATTGATAATGATGATAATAATGGTAATAATAATGATGATAATAATGATAATAATAATAATAATGATAATAATAATGATGATGATTCCTATATTAATAATAATAGTGATACTACTACTACTGCTAATAATAGTAATAACAATAATAATAGCAATAATCATAATGATGATAGTGATAATAACAATAATAGTAATTATAATAATGATAATAATAACAATAACAATAGTAATAATAATGTGACTATAATAATGATGATAATGATAATCACAATAACTATAATCATACCGAAAATAATTACAACATTAATAATGATAATAACTGATAAAAATTATAATGATAGATCATATTGATAAAAGTAATGATAGTAAAAATAGAATACCGATAATAATAATAGAAACAGTATGATGATTATGACAATAATAACAACAGCTATAATGATGAATACGCTAACATAATATTATTATCATAGCAATGATGATAATGACAATAATATCAATAATAATGAAAGTGATGATAATGGTAATAATAATAATAGTAACAAAAGTAGTAAAGATGATAATGATAGTAAGAAAAATAATTGATATAATAATGATATTAATGGCAATGAAGATGATAGTAATAATAATGATGATAACAACAATAATGACAAAGATCATGATGATATTGATATTGATAATAATGACAGTGATAATAATGATGAACAGGATAATACTAATACTAACAACATTAATAATGATAAAAATCATAATAACTTCCCTTATCAGAAGCTTGGTATACAGTCAGACATAATTTCTTAATTACCATAATCTTACCGTACTGCATAACATGGTTACATACATAATAGTCATCAGGTGTTTTATCAGGGAGAGTGTGGTAGTCGTGACTGGAGTGAACCGGAGGGTTGGAGGACAGAGAGGAACCCTTTCACCCACATTATACCTCTCTCAGTCTTCCCTCTTATCCTTAAACACACAAAAAATCTCGTAAGTGGATACACGTATTTCATAGACGGAGTAAGATCGTCCACCTATCTTTCCAAACTGCGGTCTGTATTAAGGTATCGATTCTTCTTAATATCAGGAGAAGGGCTGAAAGCATGGCACTAAGAGCAAAGGTTCCCCTCCTCCTACAGTGCAACATCTCCAGGTTATCGGGTGTTTTGGCATTAAAATCGCCAGTACGTCTGGTATGAAGATAAAGAGATTTGGTACGAGACAAATACCTTAGACAGTGCTTATGATGCAGGTTATCTTGTGTTTTCGGGATACCATTAGACTCGCCAGTGCGTCTGGTATAAAGATAAGAGATTTGGTACGAGACAAATACCTTCCTTCGACAGTGCCTATGATGCAGCAGGTATGGCAGCTTATTATGGTGAAACAGGGCGTGGTTTCAGCACCAACGAACATCGGGCTACCTTCTATGCCGTCCGCTCAGCATAGTACTCAACGCCATGATGCTGCACGTGGATGATGCTGGATATCTACCGACAGGAAGCCAGCTGGAGTGAGCCACAAAGGATTATGTAATTAAACAAGAAAAAAAATGGATGCTGCATACATCACACCGGAGAATATGAACACGTGCCAGGCAGCTTCAAATTAGCCAAAGGTTGCAGCAATGGCACCTCTTGACCAATGTATGTATGCTTTGTAATCTCGCTGTATGCAATTCTGATAGAGTTGGTGGAAACGCCGAATTACCTATTTTGAAAAATGAACTAATTTGTTTTCATTTGTTCTATTCAATAATTCGCGTCGTGTTCAGAGATAAATACACGGTAAAGATCAGTGAAAACACCCGATAACCTGGAGATGTTGCATTGTACTCCACTGCGCTCTTAATACCATGCTTTCAGCCCTTCTGATATTAAGAAGACTCAATACCTTAATACAGACCGCAGTTTGGAAAGGTAGGTGACGATCTTACTCCATCTATGAAATACGTGCACCCACTTACCAGATTTTTTGTGTGTTTAAGGATAAGAGGGAAGACTGTGAGAGGTATAATGTGGGTGAAAGGGTTCCTCTCTGTCCTCCAAGCCTCCGGTTCACTCCAGTCACGACTACCACACTCTCCCTGATAAAACACCTGATGACTATCATATGTGTAACCTAACCATTTCTCAAGGGTAGGCGCCTTTTCCAGACGTACAACTCCCTCCCTCCGATGTTCTCTAACTTTCAGCCGTGCATCTCCTTCCACACGCCGCCTGAACATCTTTTTCTTTCAGATATGCGGACGAAAAGGATCCTTCTGTTGGCATTAAATAATTTACATCATCGGGTTCTTGGGTCGGTGGCGTCCAATCCTGTGATACGACCAGAATCGGTCATTTCCCGGTCGTCCTGCTGCCCGACCCGTTTAATCTCTCGAGACACTGGGTCAAAGGTCATCTGGCATCCGGGCGCTTACCCTTTGTACTTTCTCCGGCCCGAGCTATGCGTCTCACCATCCGCCTCCTTCAGTCCTCTAACAATGGTTCTGATGAGGTACCAGCGTTAACGACTGTCGAAAGAGCATTCTCTAATTGGGGTCAAGTCTCATTAGTGACCTCTCAAGATCGTGACATCATAGAGCACATTGTCAAGAACAACCGGGAATGAACTATCTGTCGGCCATCGGGTTATACGGAAAGCTTGTGTTTTCCCCGGTGAAATATTGCTATTGTTTTTTTACTTATTTGCTGTTGCTCTATGAAGCTGTGGTGAAATATTGCTGTTGTTTCTTTACTTATTTGCTGTTGCTCTATGAAGGTGTGAAATCATCTACATATGCAAATGAGGCCTTTTTCCTAATGAAACATTGTTATTGTTTCTTTACTTATTTCTTGTTGCTCTATGAAAGTGTGAAGTCATTTACATATGCAGATGAGGCTAATGGTCTTTATAGGAGATCACCCAGACTTATTCCACAGAATCTGTAATTGATAAACTACAGGATGAATGACCATTTGGATGGCCTTCCCTTTAGGTAGTTTCAAAGGAAATTCAATGGCAGACATTTTTATCATCAACATAGCTTTGGTCTTTTATCATGAACATTGGCATCAGAGTTGTAACAGAATTACTGATAAAATCGACATTAACAATAATGATAATAATGATTTTAGGATGATAGTAATTTTGCTGCAGCTGCGGATACTGATGATGATGATGATGATTATGATGATGATAATGACAGCAGTAGTGGTAGTAGTAGTAATGATAATAACGATAGTAACAGTGAGAATAATGATAATAGTAATGACAATAATAACAAAAATAAAAGTAATAATACTAAAAATAACACCAATGATAATAACAATAGTGATAATGATATTGATAACAATGATTATAATGATAATACTAATAATGGCAATAAAGCTAATAATGATAATAACACTTATGATGATGATAATAATAATAATGATAATTGTGATGATAATGATAATAACACTTATGATGATGATAATAATAATGATAATGATAATTGTGATGATAATGATAATAATAACGATAATGATAACAATAATAATGATCATGATAAAACAAAAATAATAATGATAATGATAATGATAATGCTTATAACAATAATAATGATAATATCTATGATAATGATAATGATAAACATAATGATAAGAACAATAATGATAATAATAATGACAATGATGATAATCACGATAATGATAAAAGTATCAATAATAATAGCAATGATGATAATTATTAAAATAAAAATAACAGTTATGATAGTAACAACAACAACAGCAATAATTATAAAAAAATTAATAATGACAACAATGATCTACTAATGCTAATACTAGTACTACTGTTAAAAATGATACCAATACTAACAGTAATGTTCATATAAATAATGATAATAACAAGAACATGATAATGATGATGATAGCAAAAATGATGATGGCGATAACAATGATAATAATTCATGTCTGTGATGATGTTATCAGAATCTGTAATATCTTGAGACTATTATCTATGTTTTGCACTGAACGTATACGGGTTACCATCTCCATAACCATTGATTATTTGACGCGGATGATGATGTCTAATAAATATTATATAAAGAATGTCGCCTTTGCAGTAATTTCCTTTATCAGAACTACAATCATTACGTGATTATCTATTTTTTCAGAGGAATTATCTTTGATATAATTCGTGCCCGTATATGGGTGAATAAATAGACTAACAAAATAATCAATAAATAAAATATACATGTACATATAGAAGCAAAGAGATTAAATAATAGAGGTAGATAGATAGATAGATAGATAGAGAGAGAGAGAGAGAGAGAGAGAGAGAGAGAGAGAGAGAGAGAGAGAGAGAGAGAGAGAGAGAGAGAGAGAGGAACAGAAGAGAAGAGAGAGAGGGAATAGAAGAGAGAGAGAGAGAGAGAGAGAGAGGAAGGGAGGGGGAGAGAGAGAGAAGCAGACAG
>NC_091579.1:6946168-6948668 GCF_042767895.1 Penaeus vannamei
AATGATAATGATAATAATAATGATAATAATAATAATGAAAATAATAATAATAATGATAATAACAATAATGATAAGAAGAAGAATATTGATGATAATAGTGATAACAATGATAACGATAATGATAATGATAATAATGAAAATAATAACAATAATGATAATGATAGTAATAATAATAATAATAGTAATGATAATAATAATAATAATGATAATGATAATAATGATAACAACAACAACAACAATAATAGTAATAATAATAATAATGGTGATAATGATGATGATGATGGTGTTAATGATAATGATGATAATAATAATGATAATGATAATAATAAAGTTAATGATAATAATGATGATAATGATAATGATGATAATGATGATAATGATAGTAATGAAAATACTGATAATGCTAATTATGACAATAATGATATTCATGGAATAATGATATGATGATAATGATAATAATAACAGTCATGATGAAAACAATAATGATAATAGTAATGATATTAATAACCATAATGATAATGATGATAATGATAATAATAGTAACAATGACAATGATAATGCCAATAATGATAATGATGTTAATAATGATGATAACAATAATAAAAAATATAATAACAATAATAATGATAATAGAGATGATAATGGAAATAATAATATTGATGATAATAACAACGATGAAGGTCATCATCACGATGACAATAATAATATGAGTAAATGATAATAGTTATGAGAAATAAATGATGGAAGGAATAACAAATAAGGACGATAGTAACAATGACAATGATAATGCTAATAATGTTAATAATGATAATGTATCTATAAATAAGGTGCTAAGTTGCACTATATATGACAAAATGATCGTAATCAGCATTCTTACTGGCCTGCCGTATCCTAATCGCAATACGAACTCACACAACGTAGGTCTTGGTGTACACAACCTCTCTGGGCAGTAGCAACGGTCACAGGTGTATGTCTTAATTAAGGTCCTTCAGTCCAGGCGCAGGTACCTGGCTTCCCGGGGGGGGGGGGGGGGTTGAGACGTTGCTGTCGGCCCCCGGTGACCTGACCACCTAGCCCTCACCTTGCCATCTAACCTGAAACGTTCCCCTCCCTTACCCCGACCTCACCATCCTCCTCATATCTGGTGGTAAGTTTGGGTCCTAAGTCAGTGTGGTGAGTTCGTGGGGGTATGGGGGTTCTTTTTTTATATATATATGGTGTGACAAACTCCTTTGTAGGCTGAGGGCTGTCTCCTCATGTAGGCTTATGGTATCCCTTTCTCGTGATAACCGAGACGTGTTCTATTTATGGCAACAATATCGTTTCTGTAATATCTGAAAGTATTTTTTTTATATAATAACGGCAATCCCACTGATATGATAGCTTTACATTTCGGTTCTCATCATAATTTCATGCAGTTTTCCCTCTTTACAGCCTTAGCGATTTCCTTCCACCCCAACTGTCTATATTAGGCGCACAAACCCCTCTTCTGCTGGAGCTTCACAACCTTGCTCTGCTGGTAACTTCACAATTCCTTACCACGATAACCTCACCTTCACCTAAACAGACCTCTTCCCATTCTGACTCGTTCCTTTGATCACCTTCACCTAAACAGTTTGCTCTTTTCCTCCCATATTAACTTGTACACGTGTTCGCAACCACCTCCTCATGATAACCTCCGCCGTAACCTCGCCTTCACCCGCTCATCACCGTGCTCTTCTCTTTCCACGCGAACTCGCATGCCCGCACATCTTCCGTGCTTAACCTTCCCACTTACCGTGCTCGTGTGATGACGTAATCGCACCTCCGCCGAGCCCTGCTTATAGCGCGCTTCGTGCCGAGTTCCTTCCTTCGTGCTCACGTGCCCTTTGCTGTGCTGAGCCCTTGCCTGGTGCTGTTGCGGAGGCATGGGACTTCGGATTCATCTGTGTATGTGTGTGTGTGTGTGTGTGAGTGTGTTTGTTAGCTTGTTTATACGTAGGAGTCTGTCGATACGTGGATAAAATTGTCTATATGTGTGTATATATGTATGGGTTATTGAGTGAGTCTGCATGCATGCGTGTTTGCATCGTCTGCCTGTATGAATACACGTGCAGAATGTCTTGGTATTTGTATATTCATGGATATCAATTTGTAGATACATGTGCCTGGTTGCATATATTCTTTGTGTATACATACTGTATGCCTGCAGTCATGTTTAGGTTTATGTTTAAGTGTGTGTGCGCGCATTTGTGTATGTGTGCACGGGGCGAGGCTGGTACACAAAGACCCAGCAAGACGGTGTGCTGACCTCGTCTGCGAGAATGACTCAGCCGGCGGCCAGCGAGTACCCGTGGCATCATGCAAGACCTGCCTCCTTGGAGTGCCTGGTCCCGCGGAAATCTGACAGTGACGTTCCTGTACGGGATTAAGAAGCAATAATGCAAGGAATGACAGAATTTGCTTGGTTATGGCCATGCGGAAAGTGGCCTTGTGTTGTCATGCAGGCAGGAAGCTCTCG
>NC_091579.1:6961168-6968668 GCF_042767895.1 Penaeus vannamei
GCGTTTACCCATAATGCCTCGCGCGGCCCAGTGTCAGGGCCAAGGATGGTGGCGCGAATGTAGGCCAGCTGGCTTCAGTCTCGTTGTAGCTGTGGCAGTTGACGGACCTGCTCGTTCTCGCTCTCTCCTGTGGGGTTACTTATATTATTATTACTACTGCTACTGCTGTTATTGGCTGTGGGCTCTCTGCTGCGTGTCTGTCGTCACTGTGTAACCCGACGCTACAGAAAGCTACATTTCGAGGGCCTGCAGTGTGGCTGTTTTGTGGATCTATTGCTCGACTTCGGCACCACTTGATGTTATTGCGCCCTGTGAACAGTGGAGTGTTACCCAGTGCTGTGTTCACACCTCGCTATATCTAAGCCCTAGGTGAGTGTGACATAAGAGTGTTTGGCTTCTTTATTTCTATTTTTGTTGGTGGTGGTAGTGGTGGCTTCTACAGTGCCCAAACCAAGAGGATTGTTCCAGGTGAAGAAAATCTTATGTAGTGAGTGGGTGACCTGTATCACTAGAGATAACAAGAGATAAAATTATTTCAAAGTCTGTTCTTCAGACGTGTGTTCTCTATGAGAGAAGGAAAACGTGACAGGTCGCAGTCAAGAAACCGTAGTGTTTAGCGAGGTCAAGTATGTACAGGTCGTGCACCGGGCGAGGTCACAGGTGTCATGCTGACTGAGGTGCGGCAACGAGCGGCCAGCAGGCGGAGTGAAGGAGGAGTACTATGGCTAGAGCAAGGAGTTCATGCTAGCTGGCGAGGTCGAGGCGGCCGGCCCGTCAGGTTACTCGGGTACGCTGAACGGTACAACCAACGGGACGCCGATAAAAAAAGCGATGGAATAGCAATGAATGAACCGGCGCCTGTTTTCCTCCGTGTCTCGGACATTTCCCACAAACAGCTTGGACACCTGGTTTTACCCCCTTACCATCCGAAAATACCCCCATGCCCCAGGCAACCGCGACAAGGTGTATAATCGCGGTCTCAGGTCGACCCAGGTTGCTAACGGTATACCCAAACGCTATAGAAGTGACTTGTGCCTTAAAGTAACGTCAAAATCGCCTAACTTTTCGCACGGCAACACATTTTCTTATCAGTATGTGTAGATTTAAATAACTAAATTCTCCTTCATCAAATAGTCTCGCTATCTGGCCTTTTGAAGAGATAAGAGAGGAAAAAGACGCCGTGTGAAGCGGAGTGAAACAGACGAAACGCGGTGGAAAACAGTTACCGTAGCCGAGAGCCGCTAACCTAGCGGTCCCAAGGACTTTGTCCCGCCACCTGTACCGAGGTGATCACTCGATGTTTTATTGGAGGCTTTTAATGCTTGTTTATCTTCTGTTGCGATGCTCAATGGGGTTCTTTGTGATGTTTAGATTTCACGTTCTCGCTCTTAGTAGATGTTCATGAGCGCAGTCTCTGTTGGAAGAAAATAAGAAGATGAACAAGTGTCTGGTGGGAAAGGGAGGGGGTTCGTCCCTCCCCACCCACACCGGTCACAGCCTCAGGCAACACCCGGGATAACAACACCGCCGACACTTACTTCCTCTCCTTACTTACATTCTTTTGATGTTTGCATGTTTTGTACACATTCGTTTTGCTCTACACATCGCCAGGGTTAAGAATCAAACTCGTTACTGTTGTTCGCAATATGGTCGTTGCTTCAGGGTGTCTACTAAATCATCAAGTTATTGCGACTCTGGCAACCCCACGTGAGGTACTGAACGATACATCTATTGATTTATTTTCCAGGCGAAAATAATGAATTTTCGACTCTATATGCGACCTAGTGATGTCCATCTCGATAAGGGTTTAAAAAGAGACAGTCCCGCTGATTCTAAAATTGGCCATGGAACCCAAAAAATAACGCTGTGTTTGCCTATACACGCACTGAAGTAAAATACAGAACGGTCTGCCTCCACCTTGGCTTCATTCTAGGACCCCGAGTATGATGATTAAACAAAAGAATAAATCGTAAAAAAATAAACATCCGGTTTTAACACAACTTGCAGAGAGCACAACTACATTGCAGGAAAGGAAACATGCAGTGATGTTTATGATACGTGTAAACATCTGGGGAAGAATTATGGGCCAGAGGTCTTCTCTAAGTGGGTGCGTGGGTCCGTGAGAGAGCTCGACGGTCCGCAGGTAGTGATCCGAAGCTATCTATGTCAGTGGGTTAGCCGACATGACAAGAACATTGACGCTATATTTATATTATAAGCGCCTCGTTTTTGCTTGTTTAAGGGTCCTTGTAAGTTAATACTAGCCTGTTGCTTGTCATGTTCATGCACGCGAGGGTTTGTATTAATAAAATGATCGGTTTAAGAAGAAGAATGGATACGTTTGATACATTTGATACACACGGTGGTAGTGGGTATGTTTTTGCCTGAGGAGGTGTGCTCGCTCCGGCCTGTGTTGCCGGGCGGTTAAGACGCGAACTACTGGAGCAGGACTTCGTTTAAAAACTCTTGTGAATCAGCATTTTCTTTTGTATTAGAGATTTGTTCTTGCAACAGTACAGCTTGGTCTTTAATGGCGCGGTGTTGACACAGTAATGCATGGACTGTGACTTTTATCCGTGGCTGTTTTGTTTGGAGGAGTGATGGATGTAGCGATAGTAGGAATAATTGTGATTATATTTATTACTTTAGTTCTTATCATTATGGTATCTGATGTAGTTATTTTTCGTGATTCATTGTCAATGATAATATAATTTCAGTAAGGGTATGTAACCTAATCATCATTACTGTACTAACGTCATCAACCTCAAGATTAACACTGAAGCTTAGTATTCAATATTGATAGATCGATAACAGCATATTATCAATTTATAGGTTATCGTCTACCGCAATAAATATCATTGTCTTAGTATGCAGTTATTGTACCACTTATATTGTAATGTTAAGTGGTGTGACGTTAGTGAAGTAAAGAAAAGCAGTCCCTACTTACTATGTTGTGTTGAATATTGTGAGGGACTGCAGTCAGTGTAAAAAAGAATTTAGATCTATATAAAGCATACTACAATAAAATGGCCACCAGTTATTGCATTCTTATTTGGACGGTACTACCATATGCATACAGGTCTATTTACATACGTTTATGCATACACATATATATATTTATAGATCTATTATAATTTATATGTATATATATAGATATATGATATGATATAATATATATATACATATATATATATATATACTGATTTCTATCTATCTATATACATATACACATACATACTTACACACACACACATATACACACACACGCAAACGCCTGTGCGTATGTGTAAGTATATCTATACAAAGACAAATACACACACACACACACACACACACACACACACACACACACACACACACACACACACACACACACATACACACACATATAGATAGAGATGCATGTACGTATACATCCGAAATCACGGTATCTTGCATCAGCCTCGTAACGGAGCGAGTGCCTTGCATAAACATTGTTATTAGGGACCGCCTGTTTTCCCTGGCAAGTCCCGCGGTTCCTCGGGGTCCCTCGGCTTCCCTCGGCCAGGGGCGCGGGCCGGCGAGGCAGCCTCCCCCAGACTTTCTCTCCTGCGCATCTCTGCTTCTGCCCAATTACGAATTCCATCTCCGGCGCACATGTGTCAATCGGATATGACTGATTATTTCCCGTCCTAACCAGCGGATCTCTATCTCTATTTCGGAGGGATATGAATAGTTCTTCGTCTTATGTATTTAAAATGATTTTTCTCGTATTCTATAATGGATTTTTTATTTTTTTTATTTTTTATTTTGTACGTGTGGAGAAGGGGTCGCTAAAGCCATATATGGATTGCTGATGGGGCATGGGAGGAAATACAGCGCGTCTGGCAGCGGCGGCGTGCGTTCGCTTCCAAGAAGGGTCACCGCCAGTGTGTCCTCAGCGCCCGCCTAATAACAGGTCGAAAATGCGTGGTCGAGGAGCGAGGTCTTTAGTCACTACAGCCACGCGGTCGCCATCGTCGCTATACTCACCATACTCACAGCTACAACCGCTTCGACGCAGCTGTTGTGATATTTTGATAGTGATATCAACACAGTTCACAGGGGTTCGTGCACAGGAAATCCTTGGTTTGATATTAATATATCGCCGTGGGATTTCCCGGTGGCAGAACGCTGTGGGCACATGGCTCTCTCCAGGCAGTGTCGAATTATACGCGCACATACGTACACACACGCACATACACACACACAGACACACACACACACACACACACACACACACACACACACACACACACACACACACACACACACCTACACCCACTCACACACCCCTCACCCCTCACCCCCCACCCCCACATTTCGTAACGTACAGACGTTTTTAAAGCCAGCTAATTGCCGAGGACACGAAGACCTGGTCTATACCATCTATCATATGACGTAATCGAGGTGTGCGCAGGTACTGTAACTGCGCGCGTGAGAGAGCCCAAAGGGAATGCTAATTTGGTCGGACAAAAAGCTGATATTTAGAAAGACATTTTGGATATTTCCTTGTGTGGGATACTGCATTAGTTTCGTCGTCGTGAATACTATTGTTACAACGCTAACTATGGTTGTTAACACTTATAACTGCTGCTTCCGTTATTTACTTGCTGCTACTATTACAACTACCACTTATTCTGTTACTATTATTAGCATCACAATATGATCATCTTTTGCAATATTCGTAACTGCAGCCCACACAAGCGCCGTTGTCACCAGGCTGCCACCACAAAGGCAAAGGAAGGAAGCAAAGCAAAGCTTTTGGGCGCGGTCACCTCGCTTCACGCCCGCTGCACCAGGTTCAAGAGTCTAGTGGGCGTGCCTAGGAGGAAGGGGGCGGGTCAGAGGTTGGTTACGGGGACAGGTTGTAAAGGGGGGCAGAGCTGGAGGGGGGAGGGTAGGGGGCGGGGAGGTTGGTAAGGGTAGGTGGGGCTGGTGGAGGTGGCAGGAGGTGGAGGGGGGGGGGTGGAAGAAGGACGAGGGCGGGGGCCGAGAAGGTGGTCTGGGGTAGGGGTGGGGGGTTCAGGAGGGTGGGGGGGGGGCGAGGGAAGTTTGACCCTCGGGGGGCGGGAAGCATGACCCGGCGGGAAGGGAGGAAGGCGAGTTGAATCAACCGTGAGTCGAAAATTGGTTTACGAGTCTCTCCATTTCCTAAATTGATTTTTAAAATTCGAAATCAAGGATGATAGTATGTGATTGGATAGCAAGATAAAATGTATTATGATAAGGAATACAGGTTTTACAGGCAAACAACATTTTATGATTTTTTTTTATAAGATAACGGATTCAGAAGACGCGGCTTAAATCATTACTCAACAGCGCATTGAAATCTCCAGGTTAGGTAGGAAATCTACAGTTTAATGAGCTTTTTAAATGTTCTTAAATTATAAACTACATTTCAAAAACTGCATTGCTGTAGCAGAATAGTGAATACAATATGATTAAAGTTATTCTATAGTTGCTTAGTTACATGTGGAAGGAGAAGGCGCCAAATAAGAACGCGTGTCCGGAACCATGCGCGCAGTGTTGCGACCCGGGCATCGACGTCAGGCAAGAACACCTATATTTATAAACAACAAAATACCATTCAGATAAATCTCTCTAGAGACTGCATCAAAGCTACAAAATACAAATAAACGTTAAATTAACTAAATAGAGACGAAAATCAGTGCGTGGTATCTTAGCGACGAAACCAAGAAGCATTGGTCGGAATACGGGAGGTAACCTACATGAGCGAACACGATCTAGGTCGCCCCGCACGGTTAGGCATGAGGCACCTACTCACCCTCCTCCTTTATTCTTCTCATTACCGCACTCACTAGCCCGCGGAGGAGAAAAATAAGGAACGGATGAATAACTGAAATTTTAATGGCATCAGATCTGTTTAGAAAAAGCTTTAGATTCCCCTAAAGAGCGCTGCAATTTGATTTTTAGAATACACGTCTTGGAATGTGGTGGTTTGTGGCAGATAGCGTTTTTTTTTCTTTTCGTTTTTTCCTTGCTGGTTTAAAGGGAAGTAGATGGAGGAAGGGGGTGGAGGAACGGGACAGTTGGGAAGTAAGCAAGAATCCGGCAGGTTCCACGATGACTTTTCACTTCTTTTATATACATATTGAAACGTAACCGCCAATTGGAACACCCAAGGCAAATATCTGTACTGTTACTCTTGAGTATTTATATTACTAAGTCGTTATATTCAAAGTAGGTGTTCTTGTATCTGATTTATTGGTATTATAATAACACATGTGTGGATAGGCTATACTAAGAGAGAGAGAGAGAGAGAGAGAGAGAGAGAGATAGATAGAGAGAGAGAGAGAGAGAGAGAGAGAGAGAGAGAGAGAGAGAGAGAGAGAGAGAGAGAGAGAATGAAGGCAAATTCACGTTCCGCGCCAGGTTGTGGTCTCGGGCCACGCTGACACCATTCCGTCACCCCGTGACACCAGACTTTACCTGAAGCACCGCGACCATTAGGGTGGAAATTCAGTCTTAATGAACAGGAAATTCGACCATGTCGCGTGGAGCTTAAAGGTTCCCACATTCTACGCGCAGTCCGCCAGCTGACCCTTCGCCGCCCTCGTGGTGCGGGCGCCCTCGCTATCTGTTCTGGAGGCATTCGCAGCCCCCGCAGAACAGGTCCTCCTTCGGGCGACCGGGTGCCGTTGGAGGGCTTCCTGTGCAGCTCGCCCTCGCCCTGGGGACGTCTTACCAAGGCGCCCTTTGAGATGACTTCCCAGTTTCTCCACGAGGTTTCTTCTGTTCGACGAAGGAACGCGGGCATGTCATGGCTGCCCGGCTCGAGTTTAGGCTTGTCCTTTACGACACATTTACGAGGCTCTTGTAAACTACATACACGGCGTGTTTAGGATATCGTGTTCTCTGGATGAATTTATGAGGGAGAAATATAGAGTTCTTGCTTCAGAATAGAATGTGAAACAGTATCACGTGACCTCGGATTCAGATTCAACTTGATCCGCGAACATTTATGCCAAGCAATAAAGCCGAATTGTCTTCTGCTTTAACAACTTCCTTCGCACAGAATCAGTAAGGTCATTTTCTAACTACGTGAGACTGGGAAATCAACCTTATGTCGCTCCTCTGCAAGTCGCATTGTCGCTTACCAACAACCGCGAGCATCGAAGTTGGTCAGCCAAGCGCGGATTCGAAGCTTCGGAACCTGACACTTCTACCTTTGGATTTTAAGGTCAAAGTCTCGAATCCGATCGAATTCTTCTCGTTTTTCTCTTTCCTCGGTCTCCTCGTGCGATCTTGTATTGTTCTCGTGGCCTTATTTTTCTTGTCGCAGATTAACTAGGTCGTTTCCGCGATGAGGCTGATATATATATATATATATATATATATATATATATATATATATATATATATATATATATATACATATATATGTGTATATATATATATATAAATGTATGTATATATATACACACACACAAACACACACATATATATATATATATATAT
>NC_091579.1:6973668-6978668 GCF_042767895.1 Penaeus vannamei
TCGACAATGAGAGATTTGAAATAGAATTTGCAATATTATTCTTTCAAAAGACCTGGCGATGGCGGACAGTGGTCGCAATTGAATTTATCACGTGATTGGGATTTTAGCAATTCATCTTTGGTCTTTAAACGGCCGACGAAACGCCAACAGAAAACGGAGCTCGGTTGGCGGGAATCCGAGAACGAGGTTACCGGTCGATGCCAAACGCTTCCATTCGGCAGACTAAATCGATTTATCATTCATTCTTCTTTTGAGCTTCGCTTTGACTGACATTAATCATCGTGTATAGACTGTTCATTGACAAAAGCTGAGAGTTTTTTTCCGGTAACGACGTGAAAAAATGGCGGAATAATAGGCTGGATTAAAAGACAATCTGGCTTCGTCACTCAAGGGGTCATTGCCTTCTGGATATTTGCTCCGACTTTTTGTGCAATGGCAGTTTTAGCTGATTTTGGCCTTTGTTTTTTTTCATTTAAAGATCATTCTGATTCAGGATTTTTGCGCAAAAAATAAAAATCAGCGTCTTATAGCAGCACGTTTATGAGAAAGAAACAGTTAGGTCACTTTTGCATTTGCAGTACTCCGTAGCTTTGTCATTTTGCACTGAGAGGGCAAATCTTAAGTCGTATACCTTATAAAAACAACGGAAAATGTTTAATGACCTGTATCTAGCCATGACATGATTCACTGGCCGAATGGGTCGCGTTGATTATCTCTTCTCATGGGCACGTAATGGCAAAACTTGTGGTTAATATTCATAAGTGAACAGGTGACCTGGCTGAGATGTGGCAGGCGGTTACAAATGGCATATGGTAATACCGAGGATTATTTACAAGGGTGATTTTGATCATATAAGGTGCACGCGGCCAAAGCGGTATGAAGCCGGTATACTATCTTTCATTTTTTTATGGTAGCATGACCTAACCTATTTGATTGTAACGAGCTCTTGCCATCACCCATTGTCTGGGTTGGTTTGAAGGCCATATTCTGCGTGGATTGTTTAATTACCTGTAGCCAAGCATGTTCTGTCTTCTTGTATAAATACATGGGAAAAGCTTTAGAAGTTATGAAAGATATTTGCCGGAGACAAAGCTGTCCAGTGCAATGAGTGGTAAAATGGTTTAAATTGTTTACTGGAATTGTGAAAAAAGAAAAAGAAAAAGATTAACGAGGCGACATTAGACATCTGTTTTTTTTTTCTTTTTTTGTGCAACATATAGCCTATTCATGGCAGCGGTACATATGGTGCCCATGGTAGCAGTGCAGATGGCTGGCTTCCATAGCAACGGCGCCAGATGACAACAGTCTACGTGGCTTCCCTGGCAAAAACCATTCATGGCAATAGTGCAGATGGCACGACCTCTCAACGACGACCCGACGGAGACCCGACGGAGGGCCGACAGATGCCCGACGACCACCGGCAGTTACTCGATGCCAACACACTTTGTAGACTTACGACCATCCAGTCTCGACTTCTTCTTTTTTTAAATAAAAGATTATGACTTGCAAGGCTAATGTTGCAAGGAAGGTTACGTGCAAGCATGACCCATCTACCGCCGCCCACCGACGTGTTGCGTGCGATGTTGCCCGCCGTGCGCGCGCGCGGTCGGGTCCTGCGCACTCGGGTAGGGTCGTCATTGTTGCAGGAATATTGTTGCGTGGTGATCATTGTGGGGGTGGATGGGGGCGGGGTTTGGCCTTTGTCTCTCTCGCTCTTTCATTCTTTTCTCTGTCTGTCTGCGTCCCCCCTCCCCTATCTCTTTTTCTCTCTTTCTCTACTTATCTATCAGTTTCTCTGTCTCTGTCTCTCTCTCTCTCTGTCTCTCTCTCTCTCTCTCTCTCTCTCTCTCTCTCTCTCTCTCTCTCTCTCTCTCTCTCTCTCTCTCTCTCTCTCTTTCTCTCTCTGTTTTTTCTCTCACTTTGCCTTTTTTGTGTGCGTTTGTGTGTGTATGCGCGTGCGTGCTAAGGTGCGAATCTCCTCATTTGTGCGCATGACATGCATTTGCGTGGATAAGGTACTGCGTGACCTGCAGCACACGCACAAGAGCGCCCAACGTTGTATTTGCGAGTCACGCACTAAAAAAAAAAAATACGAAAAAGAACGAAAAAAAGACACTGAAAAAAGTACACAGAAGAAACAACGCATAAAATACAGTTGACAGCAAGGGGCAAGGTGTTCCCTCCCCTTCCCCCCCCCTCCTCCTCCACTCCCTCTTCCCCCATCTCCCCCCCCCCCCATGCGCCCACCCCCGCCCCCCCTTCCCCGCCACAAACCACACTGCCTGGGGCACGTCATTGACACACTTACTGGGTGTGAGTGGTGGGGGCGGCAGGGGGAGGGGGAGGGGGCGGCAGTGGGAGGGGGTGGTGGCGGCAGGGGGAGGGGGTGGGGGCGGCTGGGTGTGAGTGGTGGGGGCGGCAGGGAGAGGGGGAGGTGGCGGTTGGGTGGGAGGGGGGGGGGCGGCAGGGGGGGCGGGAATGGGCGGGTAGGAGGCGGGAAGAGGGGGTGGAACAGTACGAAGAGGAGGAGGAGGGGGAGGAGGAGGAGGAGGAGGAGGAAGAGCCGAGAGGAGGAGGAGGAGGAGGAGGAGGAGAAGAAGAAGTAGGAGCAGAAAGAGGAGGAGAAGGAAGAACAGAAGGAATAGGAGAAGGAGGAAGAGAATAAAAAGGAGAAAGAGGAGAAGGGATTTAAGACTACTGATGGGAGGAGAAAAAGACATAGGAAAAGAAATGAAATAAACAGGAGGAAAAGGAAAAACGAAGATGATTATGGTGTTACGAAAAGCAAATAAGAAGGAAAAGATGAAGAAGATGATAAAAAAGCGGTGAATCAGCTATACACGATAAAGATGGCGAAATAGGAGACGTGAAGGATGAAGGAGAAAAAGAAATTGTGAGCATGAAGGAAATAGAGAAAACGGAAAGAGAGAAAACATACACACACACACACACACACACACACACACACACACACATATATATATATATATATATATATATATATATATATATATATATATATATATACCCACACACACACAAACACACACAGACACACACACACACACACACACAGACACACACACACACACACACACACACACACACACACACACACACACACACACACACACAGAAAGACAGAGAGAGAGAGAGAGAAAGTTATTGAAAGTAAGCGAACGAGAGATAATGAAAGTGAGTGAGTGGAAGATAGATAGATAAACAAATAGATAGAAGGTGAGAGAGAGAGAGAGAATTACCGAAAATGATTGAACAAGAGAGGTACGTATAGGAAATCTGTATGTAAGAGAGAGAGAGAGAGAGAGAGAGAGAGAGAGAGAGAGAGAGAGAGAGAGAGAGAGAGAGAGAGAGAGAGAGAGAGAGTTATTGAAAGTAAGCGAATGAGAGATAGTTAATGAAAGTGAGTGAGTGGAAGATAGAGAGAGAGAGAGAGAGAGAGAGAGAGAGAGAGAGAGAGAGAGAGAGAGAGAATAGAGAATAGAGAATAGAGGAGGAGAAGAGAAGATTCGTGACTAGTCGTGACCATCCGAGAAATTCTTCCGTGGTAGAATGTCAAGGTTTCCTCCATTGAAGGGGGGGGGGGGAGGGGGGGGGTAAGCGAACGAGGAGGTGGGGTAAAAGAGAATAATGAGGAGAGTAGGATGAAGGGGGAGATGAGTAAAAGGAGAATAATAAGGAGGACAGGATGAGTAAAATGTGAAAAGATGAAAGCGAAGAATAGTAGAAGGAGAAGGATGAAAGGAAGATGAGATAGGCTTAAAGAAAGATGGAAGAAGGAGATAGATTTGAAGAAAGAAGGGGAGAGGCTAAAATAAAGAGTAAAAGGCAAAAGGCTAGAGGTCTGATGAATAATAATGGGAAGAAGCTAAGGGAAGATGAGTAGAAAGAGGAAAATGATGGGTTGCCTCCATGATTACTGGCCATTGTCATTATTATTCCACAGATAACTCATTAACTACCATCTCCCTCTCCCCTCCCCCCTCATCCACTCATTTGTGAACCCATTCTCCTACTCCTGATTTTCTGAGGTTTTCTCCCACTCTTCACTTTCTAACCCATTACGTAGTTCCCCATTTTCTGACCCATCCCTCACTCCTCATTTCCTGACTTCCCTAGCCCTCATTTTTCTAACCTGTTCTTCCCTCTCCTCATTTTCTAACTCTTACTCACGCCTCATTTTCTAACCCACCCCCCTATGACTCATTATTCAACTTGTTCTTCTCATGCCTCATTTTCTAAACCATCCTCCTACGACTCATTATCTAACCTGTTTTTCCCTCTACTCATTTTCTAATCAATCCCCCTATGCCTCATTTTCCAACCTGTTCCTCTCACTTCTCATTTTCTAATCCACTCCCTATACCTCATTTTCCAACCTGTTCCTATCACTCATTTTCTAAGCCATCCCCCTATGCCTCATTATCCAACCTTTTCCTCTTACTCCTCATTTTTTCTAGCCTCTTCTTCTCACTCCTCATTCTGTAACCTTTCCTCACGCCTCATTTTCCAACCAATTCCTCACACCTCATTTTCTAACCCATCCCCCATCACTCATTCTCTAACCCTTCCTCACGCCTCATTTTCTAACCCATCCCCCTATCCCTCATTATCCAACCTGTTCCTCTTACTCTTCTCTCATTTTCTATCCCTATCTCTCCTCCCTGTTATTATCCCGCGGTCGTTGGGGTCCTTTACAACGACCAACGTATTTCGTAACTTTAGTCGTTGTGTCCCCCGAGCGACCACCTGGGTATTAGGGTCGTCCTTAGTGTTGTAGAGAAAGATTTTTTCTTTTTCTTTTTTTTAGTGATGTGATAAAGATTTTTTTTTTTTTTTTTTTTTTTTTTAGTGATGTAGATAAAGATTTTGTTTTTTTAGTGATGTAGATAAAAAAAAATTAGTGGTGTAGATAAACATTTTTTTTTTTTTTATAGTGATGAAAAATATTTTTTTTAGATCTGCTTTTTTCTGGAATGGTC
>NC_091579.1:6983668-6985737 GCF_042767895.1 Penaeus vannamei
AGTGTGTTTGTATGGCTGTGGGTCTGTGTGTGTGTATGTATGTGCGTCTGAGTGTGTATATGTCTGTGCGTGTGTATGTCTGTGTGTTTGAGCGTGTGTATGTCTGTGTGTTTGAGCGTGTGTATGTCTGTGTGTCTGTGTGTATGTGCGTGTGTGTATGTCTGTGTCTGTGCGTGTGTATGTCTGTGTGTCTGTGCGTGTGTATGTCTGTTTCTACATGTCGCGCTTTTTCTTCTATGTGCACGTAGGTTTACATATATGTGTACACACGTCTATGCATATGTGAGTGACTTTATATGTACCTACATGTACATCAGTGTGCGCACATGCATGCAACTGCCTGTAAGTATCTGTGTGTGTGCGTATGTGTAAGTAAACAGCGTGGACGTATAGCTGAGCGTAGGTCCAAGTGAGGGCCAATGACCTTAGCCAGCCACACCCACCCCCCGCCCACACCACACACTCCCGCCCACACCACACCCGTACCCTGACCCATTTGTGCATCACCACGCCCATTTTCAGCATGCGCACGCACGCACGCACGCAGGCACGTGTGTTCAGTGCTTGTCTGTGTCTGTTTAATTATTTGAATATCGTCTGGTAGTCTGGGTTTTATGTTTAATCTTCATATCTCTTAACATTCGTCTGTTTGTCTATCTGTCTGCTTGTGTGTCTACTTATCTATCTGTTTATCTATCTGTCAGTCAGTCTGCATATTTAGCTATCTATGTTTACGTGTCTGTGTTTATTTTTTATCTACTTGTCACTTTCTCTCTCTCTCTCTCTCTTTCTCTCTCTCTCTCTCTCTCTCTCTCTCTCTCTCTCTCTCTCTCTCTCTCTCTCTCTCTCTCTCTCTCTCTCTCTCTCCCCACCCCCTTCAAACACACACACACACACACACACACACACACACACACGAGCACACACACACACACACACACACACACACACACACACACACACTTCTACCTACCAATTCATTGCTCAACATCACCTTTTATCTTCCCATCCTTATGACCTTTCCCTCTGTTTCCCCGAATGACTTGGCACAACCCCGTGACCTTATCTACCTTAGAATTTGTCTGCTTTGCCCTTGGTGACCTTAACTAATGTCAAGAATGAGGAGGCACTCCCCCCCCCACCCCCCACCCCCTACCCCCGTCTTTGGTTTTACACGTTTGGTGATACAAGCCGGTGTGTGTGTGTCTTGGCTTGTGGTCGTTTTTGTGTATGTGTATATGTGAGTTTGTGTGTGTGTGTGTGTGTGTGTGTGTGTATGTGTATATGTGTGTGTGTTTATGCATAAGTATACACGATCTCGTTTTTAAATATCCCCAGATAACACAACAGAGAGTTTCCATTATGTACCCTAGAAGGATGTGCGTGTGTGTGTGTGTTCCCCCCCCCCCCCAAGAGTGCGTCTCGAAGGGTACGTCACACAGGATAAATCACTCGTGAGGTAATAGCAACGCCAAGGTACCTGGGGCAACCGCCGGCCACTTTAAACACACACTTACTGCACAGCCCCCAGCTCAGCCACACCCTAGCCCTGACACACTTCTCGGGCTCGCTTCCCTCCCTCCTCCCCTCCCACACCCTCCACCCTCCCTCCTCGGATCCCCCTCCAGGCCTCCCCTCCTCCTTGCTTCCCTCCCTCCTCCCCTCCCACCCCGCCCGCCCTCCCTCTTCGGATCCCCCTCCACCCTCCTCCCTCCCTCCCGCACCCCCTGCTTCCCTCCCTTCCCCAACCCCCGCCCTCCCTCCTCCTCGGATCTTCCCTCCCTCCCCAACCCCCCTGTTTCCTCCCTCCCTGATCTTCCTCGCCTCCTCAGGCCTCCCCTCCTTTCGCTTTCCTCTTGCCTTTCTCTTTCTCCCTCCTTCTCCTTCATCTTCCTCGCCTCCTCGTGTACTTCACTCCTCCTTCGCCTTCTCTTGTCGTGTCCTTTCTCTCCTTTACCCTTCCTTTTACCTTCCTTCTTCTCATCCGTTCCTCTTTTGTCTCTTTCCTTTCACATATTCCTCTATCCTTTTACTCCCAGCCACCCTTCCGTTCTTCTTCCCCATTCCTA
>NC_091579.1:6986237-6991237 GCF_042767895.1 Penaeus vannamei
AGAAAAAAAACCGTTCTTCAAGGGTTTCAAGGGACCAACAAACACACCACAAAAAAAAAAAAAACACCAAACACACACCACACAACCAAAACAACTTTACAAACACAACAACCCAACCCCACCCCAACCCAACAACCACCCAAAACAAACCACAAACACAAAAACACAAAACAAACACCCCAAACACACACCACACACACACACACACACACACACACACACACACACACACACACACACACACACACACACACACACACACACCCACCCACCCACCCACCCACACACACACCCACAAACACACGCACACACACGCACACACACGCACACACACGCACACGCAAGCACGCACACACAAGCCAAGGTGAAGGCCCGTTCCCGCTGCAGGAGATCGAGGCTGGCGGAGAAAGTCCCTCGGCCGCAAGACGCTCGCCAAGGGAGTCGATCGCTGCCCTTTTGGGGTTTAAGGGCTGGCGCTGGGGTGGTCATGTTGGGGGAGGGAGGAGGGAGGGGAGGTGGGAAGGGGAGGAGGGAGGGAAGAGGGAGGGAGGGGAAGAGGGAGAAGGGGAGGAGGGGGAAGGGAGGGAGGGGGAATTGGGAAGGGAGGGGAAGGGAAGAGGGAGGGAGGGGGAATTGGGAAGGGAGGGGAAGGGAAGAGGGGGAGGGGAAGAGGGAGGAGGGAGGGGGAAGGGAGGGAGGGAGGGAGTTGGTAAGGGCCGGCGGGGTTAGTGAAGGGAAGGGAGGGAGAGAGAGAAGGGGATTGGAGGACTGGAAGGAGCGTCTTGAAAGGGTTTTTGGAGGAAGGGGTTGACGAGGCATGGTGGAGGGAGGGGGGGGGGAGTGAGGGGAAGAAAAGGGGGAACAAAGGAAGGAGATTCGGGGGATTAGCAAGGAGTAACATCGTGTATGCGTTCATGTGTGTGTGTATGTGCGTCCGTGCGTTCATGCGTCTGTGCACATTGTATTAGAAATGCCAGAATCACTCTTGAATGCTTTTCAAATTCGCTTAAAATCCTCCAAAAAATATCGAGATCCAAGATTACAAATATTAAAAACAACGAACATATACCTGCACCCCCCTCCCCCCCCAAAAAAAAAAAAAAAAAAAATGACACACGATGACACACATCCGCGAAGGTCAGACTAACTCAGACTGCAGGAGACTTTTTCTGAGCTCTGAGTCACACCATCTATCGACTGGGGAAGGACTGGCACGACTCGAACATGTGAATGACGTAGATACACACAATTGACAGGCAAGACCCTGGCAGCGTGACCTCGAGCGGTGACGTGGCGAACGGGGTCTGATGCTCCACGAGGCGGCGCTTGCTGCTGCTGACCTCGTGCACGTGTTTGCAATACGGATGATTATTGCATGCCTTGTCGGTGTTTTTCCATATCTCTTTCTATCGTGCCATTTTTCTTCATTGTCACAGTTTTTTTCTGAATTTTCTCTCTCTGTTTCGCTGTTTTTTTCTGTGATTCTTATTTTCTACTTTTGTTTGTTTCTCTGTATCGCTCTTTTTCTTGCTGGCGTTTTTTTAAATTTGTTTGTGTATATGTATACATATGATGTATATACATGTGTATATATGTGTATATATATGTATATATATGTATATAGATAGATAGATAGATAGATAGATAGGCGTGTGTGTGCATATATACATAATACACATACATAGATAGACAAATAGACGAATAAACGGACAGACAGATTGATAAACAGAAGCTGACAGACAAGTAGGCAGGCATATGGAAGGCAAACAAGCAGACAGATAGAGAGACACATAGACAGACACAGTGAAGAGGCAGACAGATCGACTGACTACCTGACCATTGGCTGACAGAAAGACACATATTGGCAGACAGGTAGATAATAAATGAAATGACAGACAGACAGGTAGGTAAACAGACTACCTGACCGACGACGCGACTGGCAGACAGACAGATAGGTAGACAGGTGTATAGACAGAGAGAATGACAGACTGACAAATAGATGGATACATATATAGTGAGATTAATAGATAGCTAGATAGAAATAGGTAGATAGACATGTAGATTATAGATAGATCAGATAGATAGATAGATAGACCTAGACAGAACAGCACCCTAACCCACATTCTAACCCTTATCGATATGGATTGAATTCGGAACATTATATTGCCGCAAATCGATCATCCCCCCCTCCCCCCACCCTCCCGCCCCCCGCCAACCCCCCGGCCCCGTACCCACCCATTAAGGGGATATCACAGCTGACGGCGGGTGGTGATTCGGCGATACTCAACGTCAGGGCTTTCGTGGGCGTGACGGCAATGAAAACTTTAAACTTGGGCTGAAAAAAAAAGAAAAAAAGACAAGGTTGTTTCTTGGTCATTTCTGTTGTGGTTTGTTATTTGCGTAATGGCGGGAGGTTGTTGGTTGGCCGTGCTTTTTTTTTTGGGGGGGGGAGGGGGTATATGTCTGTCTTTCCTGTCGTTTTTCCGTCTGTCAGTTTTTTTCTGTCAGTCTGTTTTGTTCTATCTGTCTTTTTTCTGTTTGTACGTTTTTTTTCTGTTTGTCTGCTGTCTATCTGTCAGTTTTTTTGTCTGTCTACCTACCTGTTTCTCTCTCTCTCTCTCCATATATGTTCTCGTGTTCTGTTAGTCTGTCTAGCCAGTTATCTATTTTCTTGTCTCTCTCCTTCTCTATTTTTCCTTCATTCTCCATCATCATCTTTCTCCCCCGATTCTCGTTTTCCTCCAACTCCCTGTCTCCTTGTCTGAATCCTATCCATATCTCTCCCTCTCCCTCTCTCTCTCTCTCTCTCTCTCTCTCTCTCTCTCTCTCTCTCTCTCTCTCTCTCTCTCTCTCTCTCTCTCTCTCTCTCTCTCTCTCTCTCTCTCTCCTCCATTGCTTTCTCTCTTCCTATACATCACGTTGTCACTGCAGGTCATCCACCTCCGCCATGACTATGCCAAGTCACGCAATGGAAAGCTGAAATGCACGATTGAGTCCGTGTAAAATTCTGATAATAACAAGTAGTAGTGGTAGTAGGGATGGTAACTGCACTAATGGTAACGGTAGTAATAACTGTTATAGATGTTATTATTGTTTTGGTTATCGTTATCATCTCCGTCATCATCATCATCATCATTATCATAAATCGCCGTTGTTATCAAAAGCCATTGCTATTATTACCCGGAGTAGTATAGTTAGTATAGTGCCGTAGTAGAAATGGCGGTGATAATAGTAATACTACCATCTTCATTATTGTCATCATTATAAAAAAAATAACTCACGTCTCAGAGTCTTGACACGTCTATAGCGGACACCTGAAACAAAGGCCTAATAAATAAATGAAAAATAAAAATAAAAAATAAAGACCATGCGACAGAAGACCCCAACGTATTCAGAACGCATCCGCCAGACCACGTGATGCTCCGTGCCCCGAGACCCCAAGGCCCCAGCTGGTCCTTCGGGGGGATTTCAATGCCCTTTAAGGAGTTATCCGACGTCACACACACACACACGCACGCACGCACGCACACGCACACGCACACGCACACGCACACGCACACGCACACGCACACGCACACGCACACACACACACACACACACACACACACACACACACACACACACACACACACACACACACACACACACACACACACACACACACACACACACACACACACACACATACACACACCACCACACACACACCACACACACACACATAATTATATACATAGATATGTAAATATATATTATTTATTATATGTATATATATATATATATATATATATATATATATATATATATATATATGTGTGTGTGTGTGTGTGTGTGTGTGTGTGTGTGTGTGTGTGTGTGTGTGTGTGTGTGTGTGTGTGTCTATATATATGTATCTGTATATCACACACATATCCACACATTCATATATACACATTTGTATGCTGACACATATTTGCATTTAATCACGCCCGTGCTTAACATGTACTCGCACGTGAGTATGTATGTCACGCCCGCCGCCCGGAGCCAAGTGGTTCAGCTCACCGAGATTACGAGCGCTAAAAAGTGTTCCCATTAAGCGAGTACTTTTCTAAGCTCGCCTTCCCTTGCCATTGTCAATTATCAACGGTGTGCTCCGTCTATCAGTGGATTCTCATAACCGTGAACATGTACTAACTCATTAATGGAAAAAAAGCGTCCTACTTATTTTTTATTTTATTATTATTATTATTTTTTTTTTGGGGGGGGGTTCGTGTAGTTTGTTTCATGTTTTGTGATTCTTATAATGATACGTGAGTATTATAATGTTTGGGCGAAATTTGGTCTTTTTACACATTTGAGTTATACATATAGATAGATAGATAGATAGATAGATAAACAGATAGATAGAGAGATATACATATATAGATAGATAGGTAGGTAGGTAGATCGATACTATAGTAATGGTTGATCTATGTATCTATATTCCTGTTAACCCACATTTTTTTTTATACATTTCTACATCCATTCGTTGAGTGATTTACTCATGCAAACCTCTTTGCCTCTACACATTATTATCCCATCCTACATCACCCCAAATCTCTCGTAATCCCAATATTATTATCATCACTCCACGCCACTTGTCTCAATTCCCTTATTCATTTTGTTTTCTCTCTCTCTCCCACCAGGACTTGGTTGACTCGCCGAGGTGTCACGCAGGTAAAATGTGCTTACGTATGTATCTCGCCTGCTTTTTCGTAGTTCTAGAACCTTCCACTCTCTTGGCCGGTCGCTGGTTCAGGGTCTCAGGGAGTAGTAGTTCGTGTAAAAAAAAATAATAAATCTTGTCTCCTTTGGTAGTATTTCTTGTACAGTGAAGTTGGTCGTAATAATGCTGTTGGGTTGTTTTTTTTGGCAACTGACACAAGTTATAAATATAAATGTATGTAGGTATTTCTAAATAAGTAGATATAAAGCATAAAACAACTATAAGTGTGTATGTGTGCGTGTTTGTATGTATATAT
>NC_091579.1:6996237-7003737 GCF_042767895.1 Penaeus vannamei
CCCCAAGGCCGCCATGGACCCTCTGGACTCCTTCCTGCGGGATCTGCCGCCTCCAAACTCGACCTTTGCCGAGCTGAAGCCGCTCGAGCCCCTAGACTACCTGACGGCGTCGCCAGACACGTCGGCCTCGTCCCGCCATGACAGCTCGTCCACCTCGTCCAACTCCCCCGGGAGCCAATACAAGGGCGCCATCACCAACACCAACACCTTCCTGGGCTACACCGGGACGCCCGAGCCCGTCACCACCACCACGTCGCCCCTCTCATCCACCCAGAAGCCCGACGGCTGCCACGCGGGCTACTCCATCTCGCAAGACATCGACGACATCGCCTCCATCATCGGCAGCGCCATCGCCGACAACAACATCAACACAAGCATCAACAACATCATGCTTCCAGAGTCCCTGGAGCCGCTCAACGCCCCCGAGTTCCAGGACATCGAGGCGTTCTTCGAGAGCATGAGCGGCGGCGTCAAGGTGGAGCCCTCGGACCCCATGGTCAACTCCACCATGTCACCGACGGGCCTGTCCGTGGCGACGCAGGTGCCACAGCCCTCCACCACCACCATCACCCACAGCACCATAGAGTACGCACAAACGCCCACGCACTCCCCGATGTTGACCTCGCTTCTGGCCGCGGGCGCCGTCACCAACAACAACTACTTGCAGGGCCTCATGTCGGAGGGCAATTGCCATAAAAACGAAATCTCGATGCCTATCCTGCAGGCGCGACTCACACAGGGCTTGAAGGACGTCGGAGGAGGACTGCTGAAGGCCGACCCCATGTTCGCGCGCTCCCATTACTACACACAAAAGGACTCTATGCCGCACACCACGGACCCCAACAGTTTCGCCGTGACGACCACGGACGACCTGCTCACCACAGGCAAATATGACAACAGGTCGTACCTGGACAAGACCCAGCTGGCCTCGCCCGAGTCCACCGACCTCTCCTCCACCAAGCTCGGCCTGGACTTCCCGGGCATGAAGAACAAGAACCGCAACCGCATGAACAAGAGTACAAAACTGCCCATCGCTACCGAGGGCACCAAAGACAAGCCCATCCACCGCTGCACCGTGTGCAACCGCGGCTTCCTCAACAAGTCCAACATCAAGGTCCACCTCCGCACGCACACCGGCGAGAAGCCCTTCAAGTGCGAGACCTGCGGGAAGGCGTTCCGACAAAAGGCTCACCTGCTCAAGCACTATCAGATCCACAAGCGCGTCGCCAGGGACTGAAGCCAGCCCGCCCTCGCCTCTCACGTTACTTCTGTCTCGCCCGGTTCTTCTTCTTATTTATTTCCTTATTTACCTTACCCTAGAGAAGAGGTAGACGCCAACAACGCGCCGGACGCCACGATAAATTCTTTCGACTGCGAGGGCCATTTCTACGGCTCTAGTGATTTTGAAATGTGTTGATGCTCATAACAGTTCATTCTCAAGTCTTCATGCCGAACGCGCTGATGTAATAGTAAATTTAAACGATTATAAGAGACATAGTTGTGCCAAGAATGACACTGTATCTATCTGAGAACCCTTCTGCTAACAAAAGCTGTCCCAGAACAGGATGCGCAGGCAGGCTGGTATGACTTGTGCCTGCTGGTGGGGCCGGAGCTTCGGTCAGCTCTCTCGCAGGAGCTGCCCCTGGGACGCCTTCTTCACCCTTGACATTGGCCGTGGACTTGTGTTGTGTGTTCTGTGAGAGAAAGAGGGAGAGAGAAACACACAGGTTGGGAGTGAAGTGAAAGCTGTTAGCTACAGCCCCGGGTCTTGAAGATGCCACCCCTCTCCCGCCCCCCCTCCCCCTCTACCAGTCCTCGTCCCACCTCTGGTTCAGCGATCGCCCCTTCTGGCCGCCCCTTCCCGGAGCCCCTTCATGCGGATCACCATGCGCTCGTGGGACAGAATCTCGTGTTCCTGTTCCAGCTCTGACATGCAGGAGATCGAGGCGAGGCGGAGGAGCGGGGAGCGGGCCGCGGTGGGTGCGGGGCGGGTGGGCGTCGGTTGGTGCGGGGGGTGGGGGGGCGGCGGCGCGGGAGAGAGCGCCAGCGACCCACTTCCCATCTGGGTCACGCCGCCTCCCGCCCGGAAAGGGGTTGTCTCTCACCCGGACCTCGGCTCCAGCCCAGGATCTTGGTCTCCGGATACTAGTTTTTGGGTTGGCCGCGCCGGACGCTGCGCTGGAACACGACTCCGCCAACGAATTCCTTGACTCGCCCGGACCCCGCGCTTTCCAGGCGACCTGAGGACTCTCTTCAGAAATGACCCAGCGAGGGAAGACAATCTTTAAAACGAATCAACAATAGCTATGAACAATAAAAGCAAGGCAGCAGGAGGGTGTGCGAGTGTAAGAGAGGCATATGTACGCGCAGACACTCCATGGCTGTCAGCATCACTACCTTCCCCCCACCCCCCACCCCTACCTGCCCTCCCCTGCACTAAGCACTTGACCCACACAAACAGAACTCGACATCTCGACTCGCAATCCCCCTTACGTCTGAAAGCAGGACATGGTACACACTAACTCACACGGGTTACAGTGCACCCTTCCTTATTCACCGACTGTGCGACATATGACGACATAATTATGCAGATATCCATTTCATTTATTCAAAATATTGATGCTAATATCAGACACTACAATATGGTGTAATGTGGAATACTGAAGGACACTGCCACATGCAAGAAGGCACGACGTAAGTTCCCTGACTGACGTGATCCCACACAAGCCAGACACAAAGAGCCGCTGAGAAGCAGACAAGCAGCAGTACATGCAATTCTTGACACAAAGACTGACAGGCAGAACTCAGCAGTGAGTGGCGGGCGGGCAGCAGAATGATCTAACAACAGAGGCAGCATCGTGGACAGAAAGGCCTAAAAGGAATCTGTTTTGCCTCCGACATTCTGGTCCCACAGACATCGCCAATCTCTGTGGGAGTTGGGAAGGCGGAGGAGCGAGGCTGGCGATGGCTGTGGCTGGCGCTGGCGATGACGACAGATAATGCTGCTGCTGCATGACCTACTTCTGGTGCCGCTGCTCCACCTCCCTCCCTCCCTCCGTCCCTCTCTCTCCCTCTCCGCCCCTCCTCCCCCTCTCCCTCCACCTCTACCTTCCCCCACCACCAGACCCGCCTGACAACCTGCATTCTTGGTGACGTCACAAGATATCTCGCGTGCATTTTGCATGATTGATTATGGGAATGGTGGTATGGTGTTCAACATACTGGCTGGCTTTTACGTGGCTGACGGAGATGGTGTTCAACATTTTTTTCTCGAATTCAGAAGTCTCGGAAGTGGCGACGAAAGGCGGAGATATAGGAAAATAAAATTGTGCAAGTGAATAACGAAGTAGAAAAATCACAGAAAGATAATCTGAGCAAAGACGAGAACAAGTAAGTGCGCGAAAAGACACTGAGTGACAGAGGAGCGAGCGGCGCGGCATAGGCAGCAGCACCACCGGAGGAATGTCAACTTTCTCCCTTACTTTCCTCTGAGTGTGCTATCATGCAAGAAAATGATTTATAATAGTTAATATATATTTCCGAAGCAACTCGTGATGTTTACATAGACACTATCAAAGTGCTCGCCCGGACGAGGGAGAGGCCGAGCTGCCTCCTCGCCGCCGGGCTGTTGTGGTGAAACGGCTGTCTACTTGTTAGTGGAATCTCTCTCTTCTCCAGTGATAAAGCTCCTTTCGAGGGCCCTTACGAACCCCGTAGTGCGACGCTCTCGAGTCCTCCGCTACGAGTGCAAACAATATAAAACACTTATCGCTAAGGGTGCAAAAAAACAACTCTTAACTTTCCACAAAGGGTCCCTGTAGTAGTACTTCCACTTAGGGCCTCTCAGAGTAGGTCGTGGACGGCGGGCTGGTTCCCGTCGACCTGCCACCCCCCCCCCTTCCCCCAGTCCCCATTGTTGTTGTTGTAGTGTCAGTAGCACTGGGATAAAGCGATGCTCGGGATCCACTTTTTCGTATTTATTATTTATCTTAGGGTTTGAAGCTCTTGGGAATCAAGGTTCTCTCCTAAGGCTCGTTTTCCTCCCCCGATGAAGTATAGAAAACGGGCGTTACGAGACACCTTTCTTTTTGTTTATTTTTTCCCACGGCTGCAGCCATGGAGTCAGTGATGGTTCTGATAACCGCCGTAGTGTTGAGAATAAACCCTGGCTTTTTTAATAAAACAGTTAATATTTGGATGTAGATAGAGTAAAAGGCGTTTGCTACGAAAAAGCAAACAAATAAAAGGATATGTTAGCTGCCATGGTGATTTATGAAGAATGTTATTTTAGAAGGAGAGCCCCGAGCATCGCCCCCGATTTTGACCTGTACTGGTAGGTACCACAAGGACGTAACTCCCTTGCCTCGTTCCCACCGGTTACGCCTTGGTTCATGGTGAGCTTGCAATAAGTTTGCTAAAATGCGATAATGCCATATTGATGAAGGTTTTAGCCATTGTTACTCGGTGTTTTTTACGAATCGAATCATATTTGAATACAAAGCACCAAAATTTGAGTAAAATTGGAATCTGTGCATATTCCTTCACTCGATGCAACGAAATTTTACGAGTAGCAATTCTAAAATCTTATATTTTTTGTATTTTTGGGACCATTTTTCTCGATTTTCGGAACCCTGAGGAGCCTTCATATAGGCAAAAAAAATGTGTTATGTATAATCTACAAATCTGTTCTCTCTCTCTCTCTCTCTATTCTTTAAACCTATAAATTATTGATAAAAAAGTGTATTTAGCCCTACATTTAAAAAGGTTGATTATTTGATCATCTTTTTGTTATTTATTTATTTATTTCATATTTATTTTCCCCGATCCTTGAATTCCTCCTTATAGACGATAATGATGTATGCTTCAAAATACTTCAGGAGTGTACATGTTATTTATTTAAATTGTAATTTATTCTCTTCACATTAACTCGTCAGGGTTCATGCATACAACTCTTGATGTATTTTTACAGATATTTTTGTATTCATAGCAATTTGTGGCGTTGGTATACAAAACTATTCACTATCATTTTTTTTTTTTTTTGTACGAGAGTTGATTTATTATACAGTAGGAGGTGGTTTGATGTAAATATACAGTACAGTCTACTCCCCTAGTTTTAAGGCTGGATTTATTATTTTTTTGTCACGTGTATATATAAATAAAAACACTCAGGACCAAAAAAAAAAAAAAAGAAAAAATGTCAATAACCAGTTTTCAGTCCACAAAGTTAACGCCTGCAGTGTGGTGGCTGAGCTCTCATGGTCATCCAAGCTTTCATCCACCTCCATCATGCTATGTACCTTCAGTTGAAACTATTTTTTTTTTTTTTTTTGGTGAAGAGGAATAAAAAACCAAATGATGTGTAGCTTGAATTAAAGCAAAAATGTTGTAATCTACGCGTGGAGGGAATGCAGCATGTTTGTATGCGTACGTGTTTTTTTATAATTATTCTTAACGATTATGATTGTCATTGTTCAACTCCCTGTCACCTTCGTAACTATGTTTGGTCAGACATAAATTTGGAAATTACCTGTGCTATTTGTATTATGGTTGTATGTGTATGTATGTTTGAGGTACTATTTATCTGAATGTGTGCGTTTTATATGAATCATTTTATTTTTGTGTCTGTATGAAAATGTTGTTCATAGAGGTAAGACATAGCATGTTTACATTACTGAAAACTGGAAATTCAGCAAGAAAGATCTAGACTGTAAACTTTTTTTGACATACAAATTCTTTAACGGACAACGGCTGGCTTTTTTTTGTTTCATTGTCCACAAGTTCCTTCAGAGGCAAACGTGTCACCTTCCTTTGTTTTTCCTTTCCTCCTTTTTCCATTTCCCTTACACCATGGTCTCCCCGTGTTTATTTCTCATTTCCCGTTTTCTTTCTCTTGCAAGCATTTTGATTCCGTTTTCTGTTCCTTTATTTTTTCCCGCCAATTTTCTCTTCCTCTTTACTCCCGCTTTTATGTTAGCGACTTATTCTTATCATTACAATCCTTCCGTCTTCTTATTACCTGATTTCCATTTTCTCTTTCTCTGTGATGTTTTTCTTCATATGCTATTCCATTTTTTCCATTTTTCAATTAGTGTGTTGAACTTAGCATTCCATTAAATCTTCCATTTTTTCATTCTTTTTTTATCGAAGAGTTTTCTACAGATAATTGAGCCCAAAACTCGTTGTATATGAACGTTGTAAATATATTTATTCAAATCTTCCTAAAAAATGGATTGAAGTTCAGCATACAAAGCAATCAGCTGTAGTTTTCTTCTGGACTTTCGTCTATACAGATATGAGCTTATGGGGCCTTGGCATGGTGTGGGTTGTTTCTCTGGCTGATTCTGTTTTTTTTTTCCGGTACTTCCTGTTGTGTTTCAAGAGCTTTTGAATATGTGTCTGTATGTGCATACACAAACATACACACACGCGCACACAAACATGCATATGCACACACACACACAAACACACACAACACGCAACACACACACACAACAAAGTACACACGCGCACAAAACACACACACACAACACAAACGCACACAACACAACACATTCATTCAAGTATATATATTTATTCATCTGTTTACTAATATAAACATGTGCGCACTCACTCAAAACTAATCTGCTTTATTTCTTCTATGTAACCTCGGAAGACCCAAACGCTAGCTTTTCTTCTTTATTCCCTCTTCCTCTATTTCTTTTCTTCTTTATCCACTCTTCCTCTCTTTCCTTTCTTCCTTCTCTTTCTTCCCTTCTTATTGTATTGTCTCTGTTTCTCCCTCTCCCTCTCCCTCGCACCCTTCGGTCTTTCCCGTCTTCATCTGCCTGTTCCCATTCTTTCTTCTGTTTATCCTTCTTTCCCTTATCCACCCCCGTTTGATGTTTCTCTCCTGTGTCCTTCCCCCTTCCTGTTCTTTAACTAGCCATTCTTCCCTACTGTCTTCTCCCTCCTCCTCTCCTTCCACATCCTATCCTTTTCCTTATAATTTTTCCTACTCTGTCGTATCCTTTCCTTGTTTATTTTTCTTTTCTTTTACCACTTCCACTTTCGTATCCCTTTTCATTCCCGTATCCTTCGTTTTAGCTCTTTTACTATACCTACTTCCTAAATCCTTTCTCACTCCATCCTTCTCTCTCCCTGTTCTGTGCTGTGTAGTTTTACTTTACCTACTTCCTAAATCCTTTCTCACTCCATCCTTCTCTCTCCCTGTTCTGTGCTGTGTAGTTTTACTTTACCTACTTCCTAAATCTTTTCTTACCCCATCCTTCCCTCTCCCTGTTCTGTGCTGTGTCGTGCGGTGGTCGTGTTCTCGTGTTCTCGTTTGGCAACCCTGCTGACCCGTGTTCAACCCCGCATCGCCAGTGGATGGTGACCTCGGCTATTCCTTACAAACAACGATTAAAAAAAACCGCCCTGTCACACTAAGAATGAACATTGTAACAAAGGGATTTCAAATAAATATTTCATTTTTTTTTATTCCTCTCTCTCTTCCCATCCTTT
>NC_091579.1:7038737-7041237 GCF_042767895.1 Penaeus vannamei
CAGGTACTCGATGCGCTGCTGCAGGCCGGCGAGAGCTTCCTTGTCGGCGCCGCAGGGACCCATGCTCTGAAGGGAGGAGGAGGTGTCAGCCTGGGAGTGGTGGTTGTGGAGGCCTGGCCCTTTCTTCTCTCTCTCTTTTTTTTCTTTCTCCCTTTCTCTCTCTCGGTCTCTCACGTTTTTTTTTTTTTTCTCTCTCGTTCTCTCTCTCTCTCTCTCTGTCTGTCTCTATCTTTCTCTCTCCCCCCCCACTCTCTCTCTTTCTCTCTCTCTCTCTCTCTCTCTCTCTCTCTCTCTCTCTCTCTCTCTCTCTCTCTCTCTCTCTCTCTCTCTCTCTCTCTCTCTCTCTCTCTCTCTCTCTCTCAAGCTCCCCCTCCCCGCTCCACTTCTTTCTCCTCGCTTTTCCCACCCTTCTTCCCTTCCCTTCACGTCTCAATTCCCCACATTCTTCCTCCTTCTTCCCTTCCATATTTGCCCCATTCTCCTTCTCCTTCTCCTTCTCCCCCATTTACCCCCTTCCTTTCTTCGCCCGATTCCTCACCTGGAGAAGCAACAAGACGGAGATGGAGAGAGCAGCGACGCCGATGATGAAAGACACCACAGTCACGCCCACGAGACAGCTCAGCCTCTTGTTGAAGCTGTGCTCGAGTTCGTAGTCCTTGGAAGAAGGGAGGAAATGGATGGTGAAATACGCAGGAGAGAGGAGAAGAAGAAAATGTAGATGGAGGTGAAAGAAGAAGATAAGAAGGAGGGGGTGAAGAAGAAGATAAGAAGGAGGGGGTGAAGAAGATAAGAAGGAGGATATGAAGAAGAATATAAAGAGGAAGTGAAGAAGAAGAATATAAGGAGGAGGTGAAGAAGAAGATAAGGAGAAGGAGATGAAGAAGAATATAAGAAGGAGGAGGTGAAGAAGAATATAAGAAGAAGAAGATAAGGAGAATATAAGAAGGAGGAGGTGAAGAAGAATATAAGAAGGAGGAGGTTAAGAAGAATATAAGAAGGAGGAAGTGAAGAAGAAAAAATGAAGATGGAAGTGAAGAAGAAGATATAATGGAGAAGGTCAAGGAGAAAATAAAGAAAAAGGAAAAGAAGAAAAGAAAGAAAAAAAATATATAAAAAAATGATTCCCTTAAGTCTTCATTCTTGCTATAATCATCATCATTTTTTCAGAACACTTCATTCCCTCTTTCTCTCATGAAGAACCCGGTCGTTCCTCGCTCCGTTGTGTCCTTGAAAATGACACAACTTGACAATGTCATTACGAGAAAGTTCATCAGAATGACGTAACTGGCCCCAAATGCCCTGAGTTAGAAGTCGTTATCTGTACATATATTCTAGATAAAGAAAATTGTTTAATTGATATGTCGCGCTTATCAAGATTCTAGTCGTATTGCTGAATCGCACGTTGGTATCTGCTGAGCAATGAAAGGAGCACTTAATTTCATTATCATGCAATGATTATGATAATAGTAATGATAAAAAGGAAAAAGGTAATGATAATGATTATAATTCTAAAGATGGTAATTAAAGTGAAAACAATGATACTAATATAGATAATTACAGTGATGATAATGGTGACAAATATCCGACAATAATGGTGATACCAATATTAACAACGGGAACATTAAAAGATAATGGTAATGATAGTAATAACGATAATAATAAGAATGTTAATGATGATGAAAATAATAATGATAATAATAACAGTTATAATGATGATTATGATGATAATGGTAATCATGATAATAATGATGATGACCATTATACTAATAACAATGGCAATGGCAATGGTAACAATAATGATGATCATATCATAATAACAACAATAATAATATGAAAATTATAATGAAAATAATAATGATAACAATTACAATGAAGGAAAAACGAGTAATAATACCAATAATAATAATAAAACTAATAATGTCAATAATGATGATGATGATGCTGAAGATAATGATGCTAATGATAATAATAAAAATGATAAAAATAATTGCTGATAATAATAATGGCAGTAATAATAAGAAAAGTAATGGTAATGTTAATAATAATGATAGTAATACTAATAATAATAACAATAATAATGATAATAATGGCAGTAATAATGAAAATGATAATAATGATAATAGGAATATTAACAATGATAATAAAAACTATAATGATAATAATAATGATAATAGCAATAACAATGATGATCATAAATTTATGGTTATAATTGAAAACAAATATTGACAATTATAATATTAATCATAATGATGATAATGATAATAATAAAAAGTAATATTATTCTTAATGGGCGATGGTAAAATTAATAATAAAAGCACAATAATATTAATAATGATGATAATGATGATAATGATAATATCAATAATGACAAGAAAATAATCATAATAATAACAATTCCAATAATAATGACATAAGCTAACAATGGTAATAAAGATAATGATAAAAATATTGGTAATAATAATAATGATAATGATAAAAAATATTGATAATAATAATAATA
>NC_091579.1:7067333-7079833 GCF_042767895.1 Penaeus vannamei
CCTGAGGCCGGTGTCGGAGGACTCCCGCTGAAGGAGGGAGAGCGGAGATGCAGGCGGGGAGGCGGTCGGGGCAGGAAGGTCCTTTTGAGTGTCAAGTCCCAGAAGGGCGTCGATGGTGAAGGCCTTTGCCTTGTGTGACATCCGTGGGGGCGTGGTGATGTGGGCGGGAGGAGGGCTGACGGGCGGCGCCCATGGGTGGCTGAAGGCCCACGTCAAAGGCTGGAAGTTCATCACTGAGAGTTGGTCCATGTTTGGTGTGTGGTGGGACAGGTATGTGGACACAGGTCATGCCCGGCCTTTTATACCTCCTCACCTGTGGTTTTCCACCAATCACAGTGAACGTAGACCAATTAGTGAAACAGACCACTCACAAATCAGGAATCAGAAACGTTTCGCGCTGAACATTAGACCAAACAAAAAATAACAGAATAATCGTAATATGTGGATAATCACTAGCATTGAATGTCACTAGAAAAATTGTACTAAAGTATCCTGGGAAGCTGTTCAATGTATAAAATGATCATGGTATTAAATAACACTAATGTACATTTCAGAACCTTGGGGATAAAGTATGCTGTACGGGAATGAAGTCTATGTAAGAAAAATAGTTATAAAGGTATAAAAAAAATAATAATAAAATGATTCATAACACCACCATTAAGTCCACCTGCTTATCTGCAAATCTCCCCTGCGCTTCGTAAGATATATGTAGTTCTTTTGCCCTTAATAAGCCAGCCAAGGAGTTACAGCAAGTTTCTACTCAGCTTGAGATGATTGCTCTGAACACACTTCCGTTGTGAGGCTTCCTCGAGTCGCTGAAACTAAGTCTGTGAAAACTGAAAGCTTAATTGAAGGTGGCGCTATGGGATTCAAGCTCTAAATTGCTTTTAGACAATGGTATGACTCTTGCTGTATATGTAAGCGATATTTTGATACATATAAAAATACTGACATGTATGATATTGCTTACATCACGATCACTGGTAATAACAGCACTGATAACATCCTAAAAATGCTAATAAAATTTTGATATTGAAAATGTATTTATTTTATTTTTACTATATTATGTTTTCATTTTACAATTCATAACTGTATGTCTTTATGATATAATATGAATATGAATTATGTACGCATTAAAAAAATAATAATAAAAAAAAAACAGCCAAGAAATAAATTAAGCATTCTTTAATACGTTACAGTTTACTCAATATATGAGAATGACGAAAAATATTTGTATTCGGCGACATCTATCGAAGTAACACAGCACTGCCATTTTCTTTATGTGGGCGGAGTCAAGAAATCCCATTAGCTTTGTCACAGGTGTGTAATCTACTTATTCATAAGTTGTCGGGAGAGCTTTGACGTGCATGCTAGAGGGATAGATATAGAGATAGATATGGAGAAAGGGAGAAAGAAAGAGACAAAGGCTTATTCCCCACATGATACAATTCGTAAACTTACTTTCGACGCTCTGAATTTGCAATTGAAAGCAAAATCATACGAAAAAATATTTGAATCCAAACTTACGCACAGGACTTCTTGGTGTTTATGGGAGAAATATACACGTCTCTCCATAAACATTTTTTTTTAGCAGCGCCATAAAATACGAACACGTATTCTTAAAAGATCAGCAGTGTGGCCAAACATTGGCTTCGCACCACCGGAGCTGAGGGTCATTAAGAGTGAGAACCTCTGTGATGTGGCCCATTATTCGGCCGTTTTCAAGTAGGTGCCAAATCATACCCTATTAAGCGGCCATTAAAGACAGGGGTTTCCTTCATTAACTGAATACATCTTAGGGATTTTCACGTGTGTGTTGGAGAGCTGGTTCTTCGTCCTCTTTTCACTGATAGTCGAGTTTTGAGCATTAAAGACGATGGTAATTTTGATAATGAGCATAATGTTGATATAATATTAATGAGAATGGTGATAATAGCTCTAGCAGTCGTCGTAGAAGCAACAGCAGTAGTAGTAGTAATGATAAGAATGATAATGATAATAGTAATGAAAATGTATGATGATACACATAATAAGGATAACAATGATAATTAGGAGCAATGGCAGTGATGATGATGGCCTTAAAGCAATAGATAACAAGATTGATAAACCAGAAAATAGCATAACTTAATGATCTCCTGTTTAACTGATAATTCCTTTCTGCTGTATTTCATTTTCTTTCCCGATTCGCTATAGCAATGTTCGGTTCCAAATGAAGGGGAACTTTTGACAAGTAAGGCAGAGGCTATTAATTGAATAACTCAATAAATCGGTGAAGTGTGCCTGGTATTCGAAAGCATCACACAACCCAATCCAAATAATCCCGGTGACTTTGGTGATGGATAACTAATTTCTCCGATAACTGCCAGCGATAACAGATGGCTAAATCTAAAAGGGAATATGTCAGTCGATTAAACAAAGTGAAAGTGGATACTGTAAGATATGTCAGATGTCTTGCTTCACGAGTTTTGCTCTTCCCTTGACAGAAAATCTAGAAAAAAATAGTTTCTAATTCGTCACCACTATCATTATTAGTATCATCGTCATCATTATCATTAACATCATTGTTATCGCTATATCATAATTATTATTATTATTTTCCCTATGGTGTTGTAATTGTTGTTTTTATTATCATTATTATTTCATTATCATTATTGTTATCATCACTAATATTATCATCATTATTATCGTTACTATTAACATTATTATTGTTATTATCACTATTATTGTTATTGTTACTATTACTATTCTTCTTTTTATTATTATTATTATTATTATTATTATTATTATTATTATTATTATTATTATTATTATTATTATTATTATTATTATTATTATTATTATTATTATCATTATTATTATTATTATTACCTCTATTAATATAATTTCATTATTGTTATTATTGATATCATTATTTCATTATTTTTGCTATTACTATTATTGTTATTATTACTCTTACTATGATCAATTTATTATTATTATCATTATTATTATTTTTGTTGTTATCATTACTAATGTTATTATTATTATCATTATTATTATTTTTGTTGTTATCATTACTAATGTTATCATTACCATTATTGTTATCACAATCATTTTTGCTATCACTATCATTACCATTGTTATCATCATAATTACTATTAATACCATGATTATTCCCATTATTATTATTGTTATCATTATTATCATCATCATTACTAATATAATTACTGTTATTGATATTATTATTATTATAACTATTGTTATTATAATTATCATTATTATCATTATCCTTATATTATTACTATTATTATTATCAATCTTATTATCACTATAATCATCATCATCATCATCATTCTTATTTTTATCATCAACATTATCACTATCCTTTTCATTATTATTACTATCATCTTTGTTGTTATTATACTAGTAATCATTTTTATATCTATTATTATCTACTTTTATAACATTGCTGTCATTATTACTTTGTCTATTATTGTTATTCTTCTTATCATTACTATCATTATTATTATTATCATTACTATTTCTATGATGATGATGATGTTGTTGTTATTACTATCATTAATAATAATGATAATATGATTATGATCATAATTGTTATTCTTATTACAATTTTTTGCTATTGTTATCATAATTATTTTGTTAATATCAAGACTGCTATTATTATGCTGATGATAACGATAATAAAAATGATAATAGCTATTATTACTTTTATTACTATTATCATCATTGTTATCGTCATTATTGTCATTATTATTGTTATTATCATCGTTATTATCATTATCCCCAACATCATTATCATCATTGTTATTATTATTATTACTCTTATCATCATCATTATTATTATCATTATTATTATTGTTGTTGTTGTTATTATTATCATCATAATTATCATTGTTATTATTATTGTTATTGCCATTATCATTATTATTATTATTATTTTATTTTTATTATTATTATTATTATTATTATTATTATTATTATTATTATTATTATTATTATTATTATTATTATTATTATTATTATTATTATTATTATTATTATCATTATTATTATTATTATCATTATTATTATCATCATTATTATTATTATTATTATTATTATTATTATCATTATTATTATTATTATGTTATTATTATCATTATCATTATTACTATTGTTATTGTTATTATCATTATCAGTATTATCATTATCATTATCATTATTATCATTATCAGTAGTACTGATGTTATCATTGTTATTATCATTATCGCTATCATTATCATCATCATTATTATCATTATTATTATTGTTATTATCATTATCATCTTTATCATTGTTATCACTGTTATCATTATTTCAGCTTCATGATTATTACTATTACTATTATTTATTATTATTATTATTATCATTATTATCATTATTATATTTATAAGTATAATAATTATTAGTATCATTATTATTACTATTATTGGTACTTTTTCTATCATTATTTTCATTACCACTCTTACAATTACTATTATCATTATTGTTATTAACATTATTATTACCATTATCATTCTCATCATTAATAGTAGTTGTAGTGATAATATTGTTATCATTATATTATCCAATTGATGATCATTGTTATTTTTGTTGTGTTTTGTTATCATAATCAACATGATTATTATCATTCGTAGTATTAGTAGTGAAAATAGTAGTAATAGCATTGTTATCATTACCATCATCATCATTATGATCATTATCACTGTAATCATTATCATCATCATTATGATCATTATCACTGTAATCATTATCATCATCATTATGATCATTATCACTGTAATCATTATAATCATCATCATTATGATCATTATCACTGTAATCATTATAATCATCATCATTATGATCATTATCATTGTAATCATTATCATCATCATTATGATCATTATCACTGTAATCATTATCATCATCATTATGATCATTATCACTATAATCATCATCATCATCATTATCATTGTCACTGTAATCATTATAATCATTATGATCATTATCACTGTAATCATTATAATCATCATCATTATGATCATTATCACTGTAATCATTATAATCATCATCATTATGATCATTATCACTGTAATCATTATCATCATCATTATGATTATTATCACTGTAATCATCATCATCATCATTATCATTATCACTGTAATCATTATAATCATCATCATTATGATCATTATCACTGTAATCATTATCATCATCATTATGATCATTATCACTGTAATCATTATCATCATTATGATCATTATCATTGTAATCATTACCATCATCATCATTATGATCATTATCACTGTAATCAGTATAATCATCATTATAATCATTATCATTGTAATCATTATCATCATCATCATTATCATTATCACTGTAATCATTATAATCATCATTATGATCATTATCACTGTAATCATTATCATCATCATTATGATCATTATCACTGTAATCATTATAATCATCATTATGATCATTATCACTGTAATCATTATAATCATCATCATTATGATCATTATCACTGTAATCATTATAATCATCATCATTATGATCATTATCATTGTAATCATTATCATTCTCATCATCATTATCATACTCATCCTCCTCCTCCCTCTACTATCGCGACCATTCATCACGTGACCTCGGCTTCTTCTGAGCGTTCGAATCCAGTCAAAATGACTTCAAAGCCGATGCCGCGTGCGAATGTGTGATCAAGGCGGATTGCTCACAAGGGATAGATATTCCCCGCCCACTCGCCCCGCCCTTCGCATGCTCCGCCCAAAGAAACCGACATTGATCTTAGAACGTCACGCCCTCAGGTCACGTGTCGGCCTGTCATCATCACGGAATCGGATGACGTGTGGGAAGGAATGCACAGTTATGCGAATTGGCAATTGTATCGTTACGATTGATATTGTTTTCATCATTTCATTATCGAAATTATCATAATCATAGTAGCAATGATAATGATTTTTATAATCATTATTACTACCATTACTATTAGTAGTAGTACTAATAGCATCATTTTATTGTTATCATTACTGACATCATTATTATTTCATTGCTATTATTGTTATTATTCTCATTATCATAGTTGTTACTATTGTTATTACTATCATTACCATTATCATTTCAATCATTATTACTATCATTATTAGTATTATTTTTCTGTTATTATCATTATCACTATTATCATTATCATTATTATCATTATCATTATTATCATTATCATTCTCATCATCATTATTATCATTATCATTATTATCATTATCATTATTATCATTATCATTATTATCATTATCATTATTATCATTATCATTATTGTCATTATCATTATTATCATTATCATTATTATCATTATCATTATTATCATCTTTATTGCTATTATTTGGATTCTTACTATTGTTAATTCCATTTTTTGATTTTTTTTTTTTTAATATTACTAATGGTATGAATATTATTACTGCTATTATCATTATTATTAGTAATAGTAGTAGTACCATTATTATTATCATATCTATCATCATCATTATCACTATTATCAATATCATTATTACTGACAATATAAGATAAATGTATTTTAAGAATAAATTTAGTATAAGAAACCCATGAAGACTTCAAGAGCGCTATGTTAAGGATAAATTATTGTCTAAGAGTTCAGAGAGTGTGTTCTTGACTTCATATCAATGTGTTCTTGGAATCTCCATATCCTAAGATTCGATCACGCCCACAATGCCATCAGTTACAGATATGTCAGCCGATGATACTGATATGAAAAGAGTAGCATCGTATGTATATGCAACCAGCCTTGTTTTCTAGGTCATGTTACACACAAGAAGCATGTGATATGAATAGAAACGACTAAAAACATTATCTCGTGGTGCTCCAGAATTATGTGTCCTCCCTCTATAGTCCCTGTCAATAACCTTCAACAAAGTTTTGCTAATAGAATTACCTATGCTAGAAAAATGAATTATCAAGTTTGGAAATAAAACACGGTTGAAATCTGTTCAGAAGTGCCTGCTATGACAAATTTGAAACAAAAATCGAGGCTATTCTGGAATGTTCATTCAAATTAAACTCAGTAGAACTTTTTCATCTCTACAGGGTCAAGTTTTTTTTTATCTGAACATCTCGTAAGAATCTAACAAAGGTATTTAATTTGACACCAGAAAATGTGGCACAGCTTATATACAATGCAGATAAATCAGTATTTTCATAAAGGAAATCCTAGCAAATCAGGAAATATTCTTTCTTTCGGCATCTCTCTCTTCCCCTCCATCCTCTATTATCAACTTCTCTCTCATCAAAGCACCGACATCGACTCATGACCAAATAGATTACACACCTGCGATAAAGCTAAAGAGGTAGCCATTCCCGCCCACAATAGCTAAGCAGCTGTTTGTCCATACAATGTGCTCTCAGTTACTAACGTTAATTTGCTAGTTACGTCTAAGGGTTGTTCTGACCTTAAACTCTATATATAAAACAAGTATTTGTTAAACAGCAGATGGTTCTGTTATCACCGTAATCAGCTAATCATCATAAGAATAGCGAATTAAACATCGTACGAGGCGGGGCAGCTGTCCTGTAACTGGAGCACCCGTCAAGAGGCAGGTCAAGGCAGGTCAGGTTTTCTCATTTATTATCTCATGGAAATCATTGCTAGGCATAGCAAGCCATTATCTGACCTGTGATGAACAGCAGTTAGTCACATCCCCCGAGATTCCGACGCTAAAGATGATGGAATATAGTAATAAATAATTTGCCACAAATATAACGTATGCTGCACATCACTTACATAAGCCTTGCGTGTCCGTTGAATCCTATCGTGTAATCCAGCGGTCGTCAACCTACTCGTTAGCAGCATCTCCCAAGAAATCTCTGCGCCTTCTGTCACTTACTTTAAAAATCCAAATTACCATTAACACATAAGAAAAAATCCCAGATAACCTCACAATAATACTGTATATGATATCAGGCCTGCTAGAAGGTCTCTAGGAACTAATCGTAGTTTGTCTATTGAAAACGACTACTACTTTCCAGTATAGTATATATACATACACACACACGCACGCACACACACACGCACACGCACACACACACATAGATATGTGTACGTGTTCGTGTGTGTGTGTTTTCTTTGCGCGCAGGTATGCATGTGTGTAGCCAGTGTTTTCTCCCGTATAGTATCGAGTAAATTTAAATGGCACTGAAATGATATCCTCATATTCCCTTGAATAATTCTACACCTACAGAATGCACAGCTATGAATTAAAGGGGAAAATATTAACTCCAATTTTCCCTTCTCTAAATATCGAGAAATATGCAAATCCATGGAGCAAATTATCTTCCACATTCGTAAGAATAAAGACACAAGACTTCTAGATCCCTACATCATTAAAACAAATCATATAGAATGTAATTTGATCTCCAATACTTTTAGATTTTTCAGAGCCCAACGATAATCAGGATAATACCTTTCTTAAGTCGAATAGAGAAGGTTTCAGTCACTAGGTCAAGAAAGGTCAAACTGAACATAATGCGATTTTTGAGCCACAAAATTGGTCGTCAGAAGTCACATGTCTGTAAGACGTCTCGGTGGTCCAGTGAGTTGATTTAATTATAATTTTCCATAATGCAAGATGCATGCTATGATTGAGACTGTATGTATATATATTTGACATAATTATCAATCTCGTAAAACTTTTCTAATGTCACTTATTCGTACATAATTATGGATGTTAACCCAAGGCGGAGCAAACGCCAGGTCGCTGGGGCTCCTGTCATGGAGTAGCATAAGAAGGTCAGGTCAGCTCATGATTGACCTGAGTGGCAAGAGGTGAAACTAAAATATTCACCTAGTATTTTAATTTCTTTTTTTTCATCGGCTACCATCGATCTGAAAGGCGGAAAAGGCAATAGTTTGTACTCAGTAGAAACTGTAGCCTAGATTTTTGTCAATGTTATTTTTCTCTCTATATTTTCTGTGAGTAAAATATCCTCTATACAAAAACAGTTTCAAATCCTGTTGGACATCGTCTTTTCGTCCGACCCAAAGAAAAAACACGGGACTTCAAAACTATTGTCTCATGTTTCACTAAATCTTTATATTTATTATCATTTTTTTTTTTTTTTTTTTACGTAACATGAGTTTTTCCTAACATTCTAGACTGTTTTACCTTTTCGATGTTCTCCCTCCATTTCAGGTGATTATATTATATGCATTTTTCCCGTTATGTTCGGAAGAATTGATGTCAAAATAACATTACTATTATATTCTGTCTGTTTCTACTTTTGATATCTCTCGTCTGTATGTATGTAGTTTGATTATTTTACTATTAGGTTCGTCATATAGAAAACCAGAACAACGTTTTCAGATATTTTTCAATGATCATGAATATATTTTACATACGCAGAGACATATATATATGATGTATGTGTGTATTTGGATGCATACATACAATTAATTGAATTGCCCTTTATCCCAAGTACTTGTACCATTCGGTATTAGAATGTGAGTGGATATACAAACAAATAAAGAACATTTCATATTATTTATTTATTGAGACTAGAACGTTGTAAGGCAGGTCCGGAATCGTCACTGGGATATATGTGTCCACGCAGGCAGCAGCAGTTCCGCCATCTTCCTACTGCGACGTCGGAGGAGACGCGCAGGCGTCGCGGTCCTGCGTCGCGCTCAGCTGGTTCTTGCGCCACTTGATGCGTCGGTTCTGGAACCACACTTTGAGCTGCAGCTCACTCAGATCCAGCTGCCTGGCCAGGTACCGCCGCTCGGGGCCCACCAGGTACTGCTGCCGCTGGAACTCCTCCTCCAGCCGCTGAAGCTGCGAGTCCGTGAACACTGTGCGATGGCGCTTGAACTTTCCGGGGGCGTCCCTGAGGCCGGTGTCGGAGGACTCCCGCTGAAGGAGGGAGAGCGGAGATGCAGGCGGGGAAACGGTCGTGGCAGGAAGGTCCTTTTGAGTGTCAAGTCCCAGAAGGGCGTCGATGGTGAAGGCCTTTGCCTTGTGAGACATCCGTGAGGGCGTGATGGTGTGGGCGGGAGGAGGGCTGACGGGCGGCGCCCATGGGTGGCTGAAGGCCCACGCCAAAGGCTGGAAGTTCATCACTGAGAGTTGGTCCATGTTTGCTGTGTGGTAGGACAGGTATGTGGACACAGGTCATGCCCGGCCTTTTTATACCTCTTCACCTGTGGGTTTCCGCCAATCAGAGTGAGCGCAGACCAATTAGTGGGCCAAACTGTTAAAATTCCAAAGCACACAAGCTGATTTTAACTATGGGTAGATTATATCTAACAACTCACTGTAACACAAAAAACTCTAAAACGAGATTAATTCAAGATATGCAGATTTTGGTTAAAACTAGAAAACACTGGTTTGCTATGAGAAGAAAATGAATGTAGGGCTTTCGTGGGCGGGGTTGACTGGCTCTTTAGCATTGTCGCAGGTGCGTAATCTAGTTAGTCATGATCTGCCGGCGATGTTTTGATGACAAGAAAAAATAAAGAGAGATAAGTGAGGGGGAAGAAGGGGGTGGAAAAGGAAGGGAAGGAGATAGAAAGGGTGGAAAAGAGAGGGAAGGAGATAGAAAGGGTGGAAAGGAGGGAACGATACAAGGATAAAGATATGTATATAGATAGAATTCGAGGCTGTCCAGTATATCACAATGAATGGTAATGAAAGAACATTCCGGTTAAATATATTTCCCATAAAAATAAGATTTTTTTCGCAGCACTAATTAGATTGTATCGTCCAGCTATATGGATAGTTTACTCCTCACGCTATATATCATTTATTCTTCACGCATCATATAAACAGTACCATCACACACAATAACATTACACGTCGAAAAGAGGTAGAAATTCGCCAAAACGTGACCTCAGGGTGAGATTTCCTATGATCTTCCTTAATCTATTTAAGCGGGACATTCGAGGGGCAGGAAACGTCAGTCCCTCGCGAGCAATTCGGCTTGATCTCAAACGCATTCGGCCTTGCTTTTGTTTGCGTTCAAGCCAAGTTACTTGAAGTGTAGACCGTTCGCCGCGGAAGACATTCAAAGTCGCTATTGATTGGAACCCATATCCAAGGTCTTTATAAGTACTTATATAGACTTTGCCCATGACTAAACTTTTCTGTTGGATCATGTGACTCTTGACCCATGTAAATCGAATTTTATTCAGTTCACGTACTGTAATCCCCTATATGGTTTCCCAGGAGGGTGTAATCCTCTAAGCTTCTCCTAGCAGGGTGCAATCCTCTTATAAGATTTTCAGAGCCTGCTTAAAAACAACACTTTGTAAACCCTTTGTTTGACCGCAAGTTTGATCATTTCAGAAATAACCGATCATTTATAACGAACACATGTGTTACCCTTTGCAAATCACTCTTAGGAGAACATTATCGTTCTCTTTTTACCCTCCCTCCTCTCTCTCACCCTTTTCTCTATTTTCCTCTCTCTTTGTTTCTGCTTCTCTCCCTGTCTCTCTCCTTTTCTGTGTACTTGCGTTTGCCCATCCGTCTACATAATGAATATATGTAATGAATGCCACACTAAGAACAAAATTATAAATCAAATTATTTTCTTGTTCATATAGTGGCAGTGTTTTATTGTATCTATAAATGCAATTTACGGTTTTTGTATTTTTGTATATTCTGTCTCATCACGAAAACAATGTCTAAGACTGTGATCGTATTTACATAGATGAGTCAACTTCGACAAATGCTGAATGTCTTACATAATGACTTGTTAGAGGGATTCAAGAATCGTCCCCATGATGTCTGTGTTCTTATGTAAAAAATCAGATCCGTCATCTTGCTATTTGTTCTTGATTACTGGTTTATGCAAACACCAGGATGTACTAAAAAAACTATTGCTGATTTTTTCTTGTCTTTGTGATATTTATTACTCATTTGAAATGGAAATTTAAAAATGTTGGATATTTCACATTATCTATTTATTCAGACTAGAACATTGTAAGGCTGGTCCGGAATCGTCACTGGGATGTCGGTGTCCACGCAAGCAGCAGCAGCTTCGCCATCTTCCTACTGCGACGTCGGAGGAGACGCGCAGGCGTCGCGATCCTGCGTCGCGCTCAGCTGGTTCTTGCGCCACTTGATGCGTCGGTTCTGGAACCACACTTTGAGCTGCAGCTCACTCAGATCCAGCTGCCTGGCCAGGTACCGCCGCTCTGGGCCCACCAGGTACTGCTGCTGCTGGAACTCCTCCTCCAGCCGCTGAAGCTGCGAGTCCGTGAACACTGTGCGATGGCGCTTGAGCTTTCCGGGGGCGTCCCTGAGGCCGGTGTCGGAGGACTCCCGCTGAAGGAGGGAGAGCGGAGATGCAGGCGGGGAGGCGGTCGTGGCAGGAAGGTCCTTTTGAGTGTCAAGTCCCAGAAGGGCGTCGATGGTGAAGGCCTTTGCCTTGTGTGACATCCGTGGGGGCGTGATGCTGTGGGCGGGAGGAGGGCTGACGGG
>NC_091579.1:7092333-7094833 GCF_042767895.1 Penaeus vannamei
AGGGGAAGCATGGGAGAGGGGGGTAGGGGAAGCTTGAGCAGGGGTAGGGGATAGGGGAAGCATGGGCGGGGGTAGGGGAAGCATGGGAGGGGGTAGGGAAACATGGGAGGGGGAAGGGGTAGGGAAAGGATGGAAAGGGGAGGGGTAGGGGAAGCTTGGGAGGAGTGAGGGCTAGGGGAAACATGGGAGGGGGGAAGGGATAGGGAAGCATGGGAGGGGGAGGGGTAGGGGAAGCTTGGGCGGGGGGAGGAGATAGGAGGAAGCTTGGGAAAGGGATGGGGGTAGGGTAAGCATGGGAGAGAGAGTAGAGGGAGCTTGAGCGGGGGAAGGAGACAGGAAAAGCTTGAGCCGGGGCGGGGTTCAGTACGTCTTCGGAGCTCCTCAGACGAGCCTGGACGAAGAGACAAGCAAGCAACGCCAGAGCACCGTGCAGTCAGACCCAGCGGCTCGTTTTGCACTCGGGCGTCTCGTAGAGTGATCGGCAAGAACGGTAAGGCAGCCGATGTTACAGGACTCGGAGGATCGTCTCCTTGTTTCGGTCTTGAAATGCGTGAAATATCATCATTCACTATAGCCGGATGAGTCTCTCAAAGATGTAAATATCTTAAAAGCTAAATTCTCGGTTCTACATATATGATTTATGAATCTACATGTATGATTTATTTCTACATATATGTTGTACATATACGATTAATTTCTACATATATGTTTTACATATATGATTAATTTCTATATATATGTTCTATATATATGATTTAATGTGATCTTAAAAGCTAAATTCTCGGTTCTAGATATATATGATTTAAGGTTCTACATATATGATTTTATTTATTTGTTCTACATATCTGATTCTACATATATGATTTAAGGAAACAGTCGCTGTTAACGACATAACAGCAATTTTTTTTTCCTTACAGTTGACCCCTATCCTTTATTATTTATTCCTGCATGGAAGTGTAAGTGTACTCGTGATAAGAATCCTTTTAATCACGCATTGTCCGGATGACGTTCGGATATATGGCGAAATGATGCAATATGAGGCCATGTGTTAGGTAGCTTCACCGCCAACTTGTCGTTAACTTCACAGTGATTTCCGCCGCGCATAAACACGGTTGTGGGGTGGGGGGGTATGTCGTGGTGATGTTGTCGTTTCATTAATTCCGTTGAGGTTGTGGTTGTTATTAGTTTTATTATTGTTACTTGTTCATATTTATCGTCTTCATCATCCTCATCCTCATCGCCATCATCATCATCACCATCATTAGCATCACCATTACCATTCATTCCACGAATATCCAAAAACATCAATGCTAACTCACACACCAATAATGGCAGTTTATAAACCTCTGTTCAGAAAACTACGAAGGTCCATTTCCCATTATATCTCGCCAGACAGGCTTGTGACATGGCGAAATAGAGGAGAGTGTCGTGTGCATGGTATGTGCCACGTCAGCTGATAACAGTCGCCATGCAGCATGCGACATCTTTAACTGGTACATCAAATGCTTATGCATGGGGAACTCCGCCACTCACACACACGCACACACACACACACACACACACACACACACACACACACACACACACACACACACACACACACACACACACACACACACACACACACACACACACACACACACAAAAAAAAAAAAAAAAAAAAAAAAAAAAAAAAAAAAAAAAAAAAACGCATACGCAGGCGCAAGCCCAATGACCTATTCAAATAGATAAGTCGCCTCTTGCTTAACGTTATCACAATAGCTCAGTGGTTAGAACACTGGAATCCCAAGCAGAGGGTCCCGGGTTCGAATCCTACCCGTGTCAGTAACAAAAACAGTCACGCAAAATACGCACATACACGAAACACACGCACTTACACAGATACATTTCAAACAACATGCACAACATGCCTGCGCGCCCTTCCGGTAAAACTGCGATGTAACAGATTGATCCTGTATGCTGTCGTGTGTATATGAACGCACGTACAACCTATGCTGGCAGGGCATTCCCTTATATAGACTTTTATTCTAACGCGTTTATATATAGTTTTGAGGTCGACGGATCTGTCTATCTACCTGTATATCTATATCTCTCTTATCCTCTAATTCCATCTATCTATCAGTCTTTCACTTCACTCTCTCAAAGTCAAAATATCATGAAATATACCTGTTATTTAGCATAGTCATGGTGTCTATAGGTCGTTCTCGTTGCGTTTGTTTGTTTGTCTGTAGGTGGACATAGAATAAATAAGATACGTAAAATATAAGGGTGTTTCCCCCTGTCTCCCCTTTCTTCTCATCTTCCTCTTCCTTCTCTTCCTTCATTTCTTACTCCCTCTCTTCACCCCTTCCCCTCTTCCTCCTTTTCTTCATCTTTCGGTTGCCTTTCCTCTTCCTTATTCCTTATCTAGTATTCCTCCTCATTCCCTTTATTTTCCTTCTCCTCCTTTCCTTCATTTTCCTCCTCTTCCCTCCTTAACTTCCCTTCATCTGATTTCCCT
>NC_091579.1:7117333-7129833 GCF_042767895.1 Penaeus vannamei
CCTTCCACAGGCAAGCGATGGGGGGGAGGTAGGGGATCAGCATAATATTTCTTACAACTAAACACAACTAAAATAACGTGAATCTTGCTCCATTTGCCTAACCCTAGCCTCTCCAGAAGCCGGCCCATCATTAGCGAGTTCCTAATGGGATGTGGCTTAACACCTACTTGCCATGCCACTAAAACGACTACATAATGATCTTCACGATAATGAGGGAGAATATACATGACTCATTATGATCATTCGCCTTAGGAGAAGGAGGCGGGGGTCTAAAATCCCTCCTTTTTAACACATGTATACTAATTCGTTGTTTTGATATAACACTCAGTCCTAAGATAGAGACGATTACCAGAGAAGAAATAGAAGGGATGGAGTCAATAAGAAAAGACTACTTAGGCTGCTTATGACAATGTACATAGAAACCCATACATCCCAAACACCAAATACATTGATGTTATGATATTATGATAGCCTATAATTACTAATAATTCTACCAAAACTGGGGGTTATAAAGTTATGCATAAATGTGTATCTGTAGTAATGGATGAGGTCACATCATAATAGTATAAAGAGCCAAGATTACTCAGAACACAATGCGCAAAATACTGTACTATTGTCAACTAGACCCCAGGAAAATTGGATTTGATATAGCCTATTAAATGCATTGAAACAAATATTGAAAACGAAACGTATATGGTGTGCTTCTCCTTTCCAAACTTCCTTGTGGAATTGTTTCAAATTAAACAGAAATTTCAATAGCATATGAACATGGATAGCAATTTTCCCCCTATGATTTTAAGCAACATCTGATCTGTATTTCGCGACTCACTAAAAGTTACTGATATTAAAATAAGTTTCACCTACCCACAGATAAAGCTACATATTTAAACTGACAAGAAGCTACCCGTGTTCATCCTCACAGCGAACATGTTTTATTGAACCTTCCTGCAGCAGGAGTCCTACAGCATCGCCCTCGGGAACGCCCATGGAAGATGAATCTCCGTTGTCTTCAAGGATCGTCCAACTTAAACGGCTGAATGGGGGTCCCAGCGGCAGCATCGCCTCGTAATCCCCAAGAGGTCCCACTTGGCACCAGCTTATTCAAGTTGAGTGAGTTGCAGTTTTACTTGTTTCATCATGTGCGTGCTATCTGCTGTACAAATCATCATCTAAGTCATCAGTCATGTAGGTAAACTAAGAACTCGAAAATGGAAAAGAAATTGACTGGCTTATTACACTCTGCAGTGATGCGTTTTAGCCTTACCAATCTTAACCGGTTATCTCACTTCCGTCGATTGAAGAATGAATAAATGCTTTTTTTTCTTTTTCTTTTTTGTAAGATATCTTCGAATCAGTTTCCGTTGATATCATAGGTTTATAAATGGCACCATACACCATACATTACCGTGAATAAACAAGATATGGTAAACTCTCCATGCCTGCTGATGGAACCGACCCTTTCAGTGCTCTGTAGGTGTGAAGAATGTTGGCCTTATTTGACCTAACCAGCCTTGCCGGTTAGTGTGGCGGCCTCATTCTCAAGTAGGCGATAATCACTGTATTGTGACTCACCATAAGGGAAGAACAATAAACAACGTTGATCTGACCTCTGACCTAAATGACCTTTGGAACTGCATTTGAAAATATTTACGGTGTATATATATATACTTATCATGGTATATGGTAACAAAAGCGTCTATATCATAATGAATGAAGTAACCTGGCCTGCTCTGTTCGTCTCATGGCAGGATCTTCAGTGAATCGACGTCCTCTACACTTCATGTCTCATGCTTCCTCACACTTTGCTGGTGGAATTTATGCTTGATTTGTGAATCTTATGTGGAATTACTGAAAAAAATTGTAGATTGAAGGTTTCGTGGTTACGTTCGTTAGCTTTGTGTATAGATAACTTTATTGCTATCTAATTTCTCAAGATTCTAGAAACACTTGTATAACCTTTGGAACTAAAATAAAGACATAATTACCTCCACCAAAGGGGTTGTTTTTGGTAACGGTTGTGTGTTCGTTTTTTCGTTGGTTTGCAGGATTACTCAAAAAAATATAAACAGATTTTTGTGAAAAATTTACCAGAGATGTTTCTTAGTCCAACTTAGGTGCCATCAAATTTTGGTGGTGATCCGGATCATGATGTAGATCTATTATTTATTTTTTTTTATTGTCAGTGACCCTACTGCTTGGCAGAGGTATGCGCTTTTTGAGTGTTAATGTTACCATTACAAAGGTTTATATAAGAAACAGATTTGAGCTACAGTCACCATCGTGCATCTCACTTTCAGTTCTGATAATTACCCTGCTGATTCTTTTTTTAAAGCTAAAAAAAAAAATATGCCGCCCAGGTTCCCCAAATGGCCATCTTCCTTGTATTTATTGTTTATAAATGAAACATCATTGTTCTCTTACACCGGAACTGAATGATGCCTCCGTTTGTTGTTGTTGTTGTTGTTTTTGTTTCTAGGAAAGAGAAATAAATACGACACTTCTTTTCCTACCTTGCGTCAAGAGGCAGATTAGGGCAAGGTCTATATGAGTACTTATATAGACCTTGGATCAGGGCAGGGCAGGACACCCCATTTACCATCATGCGGAGGCTTTTGTTATCGTACAAAGTGATAATTTATGAATCCATGTATACCAAGTCAGGGTTCTTCCTTTCCTCATTGGAGATCCGCCTCTTGAGGTCACTATAACGATGGTTTTATCCTTCTTTTAGAGCATGTCACAATAAAGTAATTATCACCTACTTGAGATTGAGGTTAAACGTTTTTTTTTTGTATACGGTATGCATATGTATATGCATATGCATATATATATATATATATATATATATATATATATATATATATATATATATATATATATATATATATATATATATATATATATATATATATATATATATATATATATATATATATATATATATATATATGCATATACATATATGTGTGTGTATTTATTTATATATATATATATATATATATATATATATATATATATATATATATATATATGCATATATATATGCATATACATATATATGTATGTATGTATATATTTGTATATATATATATATATATATATATATATATATATATATATATATATATATATATATATACATATATGTGTGTTTGTGTGTGTGTGTAATAATAATGATGATAATAATAATAATAATAATAATAATAATAATAATAATAATAATAATAATAATAATGTTCATTAAATGAAAAGGGAAAATCAGCATAGTTCGAAGCTTCACAGCTAGCTTCGAATCCCACCAGGTAATTCTAATACTGATCCTTATGTAGCGTCGGTCCTATTCTTCGAGCTAAAACCTACTTTCTTGGGTTGGATGACAAAGTAGCACTGGTCGGGACACACCAGTCATTGCTGCCGGAAAGAACAGTAATGGCGCTCGCGGTTGATAAAAAGATACAACCTCAAGCCTACTTAACCCAGCTTCTATTTGAACCCAGTTGCTAAAAGAAATACCGTACTTTATCAGGGGGTTGAATTATATATTCGTTTCAGATTTAATAAAATCGTTAAGCCATCTTATGGTCTGCATTATTTATTATAATAATTATGATGATATCAGCATTAGGATTTTTCTGTTATTTCGTTTAACGTAAAAGCAATACGTAACAGCTGTAAGAATAATCCATTGTTGTATTTACTTCTCTAGCAATAAGAACATTAGGTATTCAACGTTTTATTTCTTTAGACTTCCATACCCTCTAAGCCTTTTCAGTCCATATTTTGATAAGGGGATTAGTGTTGCAACCAAGCAACAAATCCAGAAGATTGAAGACCAAAAGGATATAATGAACGATATATTTTACCTTAAAAAACGAAATGGAATCATGTATTGTTTTCCCTCATTAGCGTGATCATTATGTAGTCGTTTCGGTGGCATGGCAAGTAGGTGTTAAATCACAACCCATTAGGAGCTCGCTAATGATGGAGAGGTCATAGCTCGCCGCTCAGGGAAGATTCAAATTACTATGTTTGTGTTGTTATAAGAGCTACGGAAATAATAGAAATAACAAGTTTGGATTTACTGATAAATTTCCAAAGATCCCATGACTACTGTTCTTAATATGCACATGTTAAAACAGACCCTGTATAAATGCCTAGACATATTGTCTGAATCTCTGTCTCTCTGTCCGTCTCTATCCATTCACTTCTCCCTCCCTTCCATCTCTCATTCTTCGTAGTAGATATAACAATATAAACCGCACTTATACTTTCTTGAAAGGATCAAAAGACTGCGCAGTAATATCCCGAGCAGTTAACACCATGGTGATAATCACCGTTACCTCATTCAGGTCGGTGCGAATGAAAGGTCATTCAAATTCTACTAATGACCCAGCCAGCGTTTGGGGTCAGAACACTTATCATATATACTCTACGTATATCTATGTCTAACTGTAATAACACTAAAATCAGTTACAAGATAAAGATAATAATATAGATACTCTTATCATTAAAAGAAGAGTGTAATACTCGTAACAGGGTAGTTGGGCGACCCCAATTAACACCTTTATACATATCTAAAATAGGGGTCCCTGAAAGTGTATTAGTATCCCAGGGCCCACAGATGTCATGCTGTTAACTATAAATCCATGCACTGAATTTAATCTAGTTGCATAGTTAAATCAAGGATATAAGTAATAGCTAGAAAAATAATTAATCAAAAAAACGTAAAATGCTTGAGTAAATCATTAAATGTGTTTGTAAGAAAACTGGTGCCAACTCATCAAAGAAAATGAAAAATATGGAAAGTGATAATTTTATATAATTACTCTCAAATGAATTGTGTAATTGCAACCGCTTAATTTGAACCCCATCAGTATTCAAATGAATTAAAGATAATTGACAATTAATATAAAACAATGAAAAACAATAAGAATAAAGTTGACTATAACCATTTTTACCAATATTACCTAATTTTATGCGCGCCATCCTTTCTTTCCACGGCTGACTGCAGGAAGGCCATCCGTTAAACTAAATCCTCATAAAAATGGAGTACTTCTTTGCATCCTAAGCAAATCCTAAGTCTGTGCATGAATAGGGTCACGCATAGTTGAGCACACTACGTATAGCGACCTTCCAATTACAAGATTAAAAAGGTCAAGGAAGTAATTGGATTATCAGCCCACGAAATTGGACGAGAACCGATCGACTTCAGGGAGAATTTTCACGGTCGATTTGAGGTCGACTTTTAGGCCATCTCTCCCCCCCCCCACCCCCGCTGCCTGCCCCCTCCCCACCTTCTACTGGACCTTCCCTTCTCCCTCTGGGTTTCGGGAGGTGGTGGGGGTCGAGCTGTTGCAATTGTGTATTTTGTTTCTGCTTCTGTATGTGTGTGTGAGAGAGAGAAGAGGAGAGAGAGAGAGAGAGAGAGAGAGAGAGAGAGAGAGAGAGAGAGAGAGAGAGAGAGAGAGAGAGAGAGAGAGAGAGATAAAGAGAGAGAGAGAGAGAGCGTGCGTGCGCGCGTGTGTGTGTGAGTGTGTGTATGTGTGTGTGTTAGTCTGTCCGTCCGTCTGTGTGCGTATATGTAGACCATGAATCCCTAAAATGATCTGAAAATATATCGCTGATTATAAATTCCAGTCAATACTACCTCGTTTTCTATCAATAAAAATGTCAGCTTAACCATCACAAAGCGGTAGGACAGAATCAGGAACCTCCATCCAAGCGTACGATTAAAGAAACTCAAAATGTAAAAGAAGGGGCTATCTATTTCAAGCATTAATCGCATTACATTTGGCTTTACTTAAGCTCAAAATTGGAGTAAAAAAAAAAGTCACGTGTTGTGTTTAAACGACCGATGCAAAACCTAATGTCGCAAGGGTGACAGAAGCAGTTGACTTACGGTGTCGTCTTCAGAATTCGTCATATTTAGAAACGAAGGATACAGGTCCTGAAACGTGGAAAAAAACTGGCTGTTTTATGTGTATTTTGTGTTACTTTTACGTTGGTGTGTGGTTATGTGATGAAGTGCACTGAATTCAGATGGAATTTATGTGTTTTCGATATAAATATGGTAATATCTATATGTGTGGGCTCAAATGTTACAAAGAAAGAGGGAACGCAGTCTCACCCCTTTGCTCCGCCTCGCCAACGGCTAGCGACACAACCATTGTATTAGAAATTGCATTTAGTGGCTTAAAACGGTCGGTCGGATGATAATGGGATTATCTACCCAAGAAATTGCTCAGTCGAACAGGTCGCAAAGAGTAGGTGTCTTACCGTCGAGGAAAAAAAAGCTTTCCTAGTCTTACAAGGGTCGAAAGGATTTACTTAATATTAACAAAAATAACAAAAAAGCAAAACGTTTCTAAGGGGGAAAATAATTCAAAACGTCATACCAGTAATCATCATTCTCGTCACAAACATTCACTGTTTACGAGGAATTTAGATATTCAGTTCAGAATTCCTGTCTCAACGCCATCACACGCGGACTCCACCACGACACTTCTGAGAACCCTTTTGACTGGCCAGGAATCACCACTCGGGCCCCAACATGTACTGCTGTCGCTCAAACTCCTCCAGCTGCTGAAACTGCAGGTCCTCGAAAGCTGTGACGGTGGGACAGCCACACTATTTGTATTTGAAGGACTGGTGCGTATATATATCGAAGGACTGTATTTTACAATCATGTTGTAATGACGTATGATATTCTTAATATCATGGTTCATTCACAAATGCTTGTATCCTTCATTCTTAGATGTAAGCTTCGATCTCGTAAGAAATCGTGATAATATACAGATAGAATACAGATCACTGTCGCTACATTTCCAACCAATTAAACAGCACACACACACACACACACACACACACACACACACACACACACACACACACACACACACACACACACACACACACACACACACAAACACAAACACAAACACACATACACACACACACACACACACACACACACACACACACACACACACACATATATATATATATATATATATATATATATATATATATATATATATATATATCGTGTATATACATTTTTTTCCAATATGATGATAACTAGATAGCCGTGAGAATCATAATTTCATCCTGGGTAAATATCATGCAATAAGGTGTTGCTAATATTATGCGGGCACCTCATGTGGATTCTCTATCTATCTAATTAACATACTTTGTGATTCTCCATCTATTTAATTAACATACTTTATGATTCTATATCTATCTACCTATTTATCTGCCTTTCTCTCTTTCTACTCATCTATTTATTTATCCATTAATTTACCTCTTCATGAAATAGCCGACAACTCATAACTAAACAGATTACGCACCTGCGAGTAGGCTAATGAGGCAGTTAACCCCGCCCACAGATTACTATGTCTGCTCACGTGGAATTGATGTAATGACGCTTGCTTTAACAAACATTTACGGGAATTATACACATATATCCTGCGATATTAGTGAGCAAAACATCTTCAAGTGCTTTCATAGGCTATAGAAGCTATAACATCAAAAACGAGGAAACTAAAATGATGACATATCCATTCTTCATACAATTGCCTTTTTGTTATTGTATTGCTACTAATAATCAAGATCAGTGGCATTGCCATTACATATCTCAATACTTATAGAATATCATCATAATATAATAATGATTAACAATGTGATTCAGAACACGTCTACAGAAAGTGATTTCTGTTGCAACTGCAAAACCTCCCTACAAAGACTAGAGAATGGTTAAGTATATGTAATGATTCATCACATTTAAAATCTATTGGTATTCATCGGTATGAATAGATGACACAGTGTATAAATGACGAAAGACATGTGCTTAAGAGTCAAGAGATAAGGAAAGAAAATGGGTTTTCGATAATCTAATCACAGGTCATCATACGGTCTTCCTATTTAATCAATGCACAGTTCTTAATCCAACCATTTTATGATTTATTTTCGTTCTCCAAGTCTTGTGAGATTCCTATAAAGTTGCTAAATTTATGCAAATATCACAATACCGGCGAAGTATTGTAAATGAAAACTGGCTGCTGAGAGGAAGGACCTGGATGCCGAAATACCCAGCACCATAATGGCTACACAGTAAGTAAATTTAACTGATCGATATATGTGGCCTTCTAAGGCCTTTCTTTCGCTTATTGCTAGCTGTCAACTATATATCACCGTCATACCCTTTTATGCGTATTACATATATATTTCTTTAAATCTTAACTTTTCCATCTTTTTCTTTCTCCAGTGATTCATAAAATATGCACTTGGTTGATTGACTATACATTTCTCAGAAAATCATATGTATATATATATGTGTGTGTGTGTATCACCCTTTTCTGTCTGCCAATTAGCCGAGGTCTTGGCCGACAAACTGACCTACACTTACTCTGATTGGCGGAAAACCACAGGTGAGGAGGTATAAAAAAGCCGGGCATGACCTGTGTCCACATACCTGTCCCACCACACAGCAAACATGGACCAACTCTCAGTGATGAACTTCCAGCCTTTGGCGTGGGCCTTCAGCCACCCATGGGCGCCGCCCGTCAGCCCTCCTCCCGCCCACACCATCACGCCCTCACGGATGTCACACAAGGCAAAGGCCTTCACCATCGACGCCCTTCTGGGACTTGACACTCAAAAGGACCTTCCTGCCCCGACCGCCTCCCCGCCTGCATCTCCGCTCTCCCTCCTTCAGCGGGAGTCCTCCGACACCGGCCTCAGGGACGCCCCCGGAAAGCTCAAGCGCCATCGCACAGTGTTCACGGACTCGCAGCTTCAGCGGCTGGAGGAGGAGTTCCAGCGGCAGCAGTACCTGGTGGGCCCCGAGCGGCGGTACCTGGCCAGGCAGCTGGATCTGAGTGAGCTGCAGCTCAAAGTGTGGTTCCAGAACCGACGCATCAAGTGGCGCAAGAACCAGCTGAGCGCGACGCAGGATCGCGACGCCTGTGCGTCTCCTCCGACGTCGCAGTAGGAAGATGGCGGAGCCACTTTTTCTGCGATCGAAGATATCCCAGTGACAGTCCTTTCATCTTTAACGAAATTCTAGTCCATTTTAATAAAATAATAAGCATTTTTAAACTGTCTTTATGTCGTCCCTTCAAATATGAATGAGAATTTAATTTCATTAAATACATCAAGGGTATCAATAAATACTAGGGGACAGCCTCATAAATACCTAAGGAAAATCAATCCATTACTCTGCTTTGGCTCAGTAATGACATTGAAAAACTGGTAGATAGGAATATGCATATATACCGCATATAAGATGGGTAAGAGAAAATAAGGAAAGTCCGCTCAGTAGTTGAATGTTGACTGAGACGTAGTATCTGACTTTGTCAAATGACTGCAAGACCTTCATCAGACAAATGCAGGGAATATAACGTCCATTACCTTAAATATGAAACTCCGTCCGTATCTGCGAATAGTGTTTATCATAAACTTCTCGACAAGATGGTAAATGTATATCAGTCTTTCGTTATATTAAAATAACCGCGAAGAGGAATTTGAAAGCACAAATTTGTATATATATCTACCTATCTAATCATGCATATCAATTAGGGCTTATACATATAAATGCACATATAAACATACGCACATACACACAAACACACACACGAGTGCATGCATATATACATGTGCGTTTGTATACGTATATATGTATATATATATATATATATATATATATATATATATATATATATATATATATACATATATATATGTGTGTGTGTATACACACACACACACACACACACACACACACACACACACACACACACACACGCACACATATATGTATATATATATATATATATATATATATATATATATATACACACACACACACACACACACACACACAACTTTTTCGTCCGAAAATCCTTCCTCGTGTGGTAGGCGTGAGTAATAGGCTAATTTTAGTTGTCCTTCAGGAAGTGTGCATTCACCTTCTGGCGCCTCGAGGCAGCCGGTTCGTCTAGACGCCAGTCTAAGATGGCGCCTGATCTGTGTATACGATTTTACTCGACATTATTCGTGCGCAGATTTTTCCCAATGTTACTGACTTCTGTATGTATATTTATCATCTAACTATTTATCAATCTATTATAGATCCTCTCAAAGTAAAAGACAACACTTCCGGAAGACTATAATCATAGAATAATGCACCTTCTGTACCTTTTAAATAGCGAGTGTGCCAGTGAGTAATGAGGTGACCTGACCTGCCCTGATCTGCCTCGTGACTGGAGCTCCGGTGTCGCGACGTCTGCTCCGCCTCCTCGTGTACTGGGAGAACCTTACTGTCTGCCTTCTAGTTATTGGGGGAAAAAATACGTTATTATCGTCGAGATCGTGATAAGGACAGTAATAATAGCCCCTGTTTATGTGGAATCGCATCCCCTCTTAAAGGTCTTCGAGTCTGTCTCTCAGTCAATAAACGAAACATAAAACATTATTTCCCTTATAGAATTATACTTCCAAGACGACGTTTGATATATGATGTATCACGTAAATATCCCGTGCTGGAGGTATATTGCCACTCATAAGTTACAAGACCAAAATAAAATCAGTAGAGGTAAAAAGACAAAAAAAGAAGGAAGAGAAGAAGAGTAAAACAAAAAAACAAAAGAAACCAATTATCGGTCACCAAACGCTTCCACACCCGTACAAATCTTTGACGACCAATTTTGTGGCTCGCTAATCCCGTCATCCTATTAATCTGTTAATTGAAGCGTGTCATCCTACTGAACCCCGGCATTGTGGGTCCTCAGGGGGGTCCTCAGGGGGTCCTCAGGGGGGTCCTCAAGGGCGTGTGTGGGAAGAGGATCTATACTCGCCAAAGAAATTCGGACAAGAGATAAAGGATTCATTGTCATTATCTCCATACCATCACTGTCATAATGAGTACCATTATTGTTCTTATTGTTGCTGATACCATTATCGTTATCAAAATATTACCATATTTACCGTTAATATGGTTGTCATTATCACTACCATTATTTTCATCATCAATATCATTTTGCTTATTATTACCGTTAATACGCTATATAACGGTGACGGTGTTTATAATACATATTGATAATAATACATATACTACATATATTTATAATACATATACTACATATATTTATAATACATATACTACATATATTTATAATACATATACTACATATATTTATAATACATATACTACATATATTTATAATACATATACTACATATATTTATAATACATATACTACATATATTTATAATACATATACTACATATATTTATAATACATATACTACATATATTTATAATACATATACTTATATATATGAGGAAAAAACGGTTATGGGTGTATTGCTGATATTCATGAAGATTAAGATAAGGATGCTTTTGATGGTGATAATGGTTATAAAATATTCACATTAAGTACAGTTTATTTTTTCACTGATTTTGATCATCAACAATATCATCATCCATAGAATTGCCATTACCATTATCACTATTGTTATTATTAGTTATTATTAATGTAAGTAGTAGTGGTATCGTCAATATTACTGTCATTATTTTCATTATTATGACAATATATTTAATCACAATTTATTGCCATATACCAACAGAAGTAATACTTGTTATCATCATTCACATTATTGTTATTATTATTATTATTACTATTATTATTATTATTATTATCATTATTATTATTACCATTATTATTATTATTATCAGTATTATTATTACCATTATTATTACCATTATTACTATTCTTACCATTAGCATTATCATTTTCATTATCAAATTATTATCACTTTTGTTCTTATCATTATCATTATTATTATCATTTCTGTTCTTATCATTATCATTATTATCACCTGTTCTTATCATTATCATTATTATTATCACCTGTTCTTATCATTATCATTATTATTATCACCTGTTCTTATCATTATCATTATTATTATCACTTCTGTTCTTATCATTATCATTATCATTATTGCTTCTATTATCGTTATCATTATTATTATTATCAACACCATCATTTTCAATATCAGTATCATAATTCTTCGCATTGCTTTTATCATTATCGTTATAATTCATTATCGTCATCAGGGTTGTTACTAATATTATCATTAATGACATTCTTATAATTGATGAAATTATAACAACAGATGTCGCAATCAACATCCGGGAGTTGACAGCCTTACGATAAAAGATGTGAATGTGATGGAAGCGCCCAGACTTCTTATTGAAGTGCCTGTAACTTCTTTAATAACCCTAACCAAAATTTGCAGTGGCTGGTTAGTGCAAAATTACTACTCATGTTCCAGTTTTATAGATGATAGTAACACAATGATACAGGGGGGAGCAATGAGTGCTGATTGATTAATGGCGAAGTCCAGGCCTTGACGTCACATTTGCATCAGTTACCGCCATGATGGGAGACTCTCCTCTAACACTATCCCGTATTCCCGCTGATTCATTTACATTCTGCTTATT
>NC_091579.1:7137333-7139833 GCF_042767895.1 Penaeus vannamei
CTTTCTCTCTCTCTCTCTCGCTCATAAAAAAACACTGCCGACAACCCATTTCTAATTAGATTTCACGCTTGAGGCAGAGTTAACGAGAAGAGTAGCCACGCCCACACTATCTTGACTGTAGTCTGCTGGCGCTACTGGCTAGATAGTTTCACTTTCTACTTTATTGACCACGAGATTGAGTATTACATTATATTTCGTTATAATATACCATATATCTTTATCATTTTTTGTTGTTTATAGTCATGCTGATGATGACACCACACGTATTGCTGGTGTGGATAGTCCTGTTAGATATTTCATTGCTGATTCAAACAACAGAGATCTTGCAAATGTTGAAAGGTGACGTACAAAGGTAATGGGCGTTATCAGTGAACTTGTGAACGAGAATGTTAACATGCTGAAGATTCTAGAATTTAAATTTGACATTTCACGTTGATCTTGGCCATTAGGTGATTCTTGCAATGAGGGAAGTAGGAATTGTACGGACCTTCTTGTTTCTACTACATGTGATAGGTTGTCTTCCCTTTGCTAGAATATACTTATGTGGTAGTCAGCTGCATTGTATATGCATATAGTATACATATGAGTATGTGTCTGTATGTGATATATGTACATATTCCCTTATACTTATATTCATGAATATTAAATCGAAAAGGAGTGGATCAAATACTATTTATTTTCGTAACCGCGACTCGTTTTACTGGCCAGTTTATTATCATGGACCAAGTACTAATACCATTTTTGCTAGTGGTTAACAAGGGTATTTTCTGTGTTTCAGAGTAATAATACATTCTGCCACCATTGGTCTGACCATAATGGTGTTTTAAAAATTCAAGGCATCAAAGATATATGTATGTTAACACTTTTCACCAACGGAGAAAAAACGACCTGGCTTTCTTCCTGGTTTGACACGAGGAATGGACTCAATTTGGTACGTTCATTTACATATTGTTTCTCAATCTGCAGGTTAATCCGTCTCATATATTTGATGGGAGGACATAGAAACATAGAAAATGCTTAGTATTTTATTAAAGTGGACTAGAATTTCGTTAAAGAAGACGCGAGGACTGTCACTGGGGTATCTTCGATCGCAGAAAAAGTGGCTCCGCCATCTTCCTACTGCGATGTCGGAGGAGACGCACAGGCGTCGCGATCCTGCGTCGCGCTCAGCTGGTTCTTGCGCCACTTGATGCGTCGGTTCTGGAACCACACTTTGAGCTGCAGCTCACTCAGCTCCAGCTGCCTGGCCAGGTACCGCCGCTCGGGGCCCACCAGTTTCATATTTAAGGTAATGGACGTTATATTCCCTGCATTTGCCTTGCAGTCATTTGACAAAGTCAGATACTACGTCTCAGTCAACATTCAGAATACTGAGCGGGCTTTCCTTATTTTCTTGCCCATCATATATGCGGTATATGTTTATATTCCTGTCTACCAGTTTTTCAATGTCATTACTGAGCCAAAGCAGAGTAATGGATTGATTTTCCTTAGGCATTTATGAGGCTGTCCCCCAGCATTTATTGATACCCTTGATGTATTTAATGAAATTAAATTCTCATTTATATTTGAAGGGACGACATAAAGACAGTTTAAAAGTGCTTATTATTTTATTACGGTGGACTAGAATTTCGTTAAAGAAGGCGCAAGGACTGTCACTGGGATTTCTTTGATCACAGAAGAAACGGCTGTGCATTCTTCTTACTGCGACGTCGGAGGAGACGCACAGGCGTCGCGATCCTGCGTCGCGCTCAGCTGGTTCTTGCGCCACTTGATGCGTCGGTTCTGGAACCACACTTTGAGCTGCAGCTCACTCAGCTCCAGCTGCCTGGCCAGGTACCGCCGCTCGGGGCCCACCAGGTACTGCTGCCGCTGGAACTCCTCCTCCAGCCGCTGAAGCTGCGAGTCCGTGAACACTGTGCGATGGCGCTTGAGCTTTCCGGGGGCATCCCTGAGGCCGGTGTCGGAGGACTCCCGCTGAAGGAGAGAGAGCGGAGATGCAGGCGGGGAGGCGGTCGGGGCAGGAAGGTCCTCTTGAGTGTCAAGTCCCAGAAGGGCGTCGATGGTGAAGGCCTTTGCCTTGTGTGACATCCGTGAGGGCGTGATGCTGTGGGCGGGAGGAGGGCTGACGGGCGGCGCCCAAGGGTGGCTGAAGGCCCACGCCAAAGGCTGGAAGTTCATCACTGAGAGTTGGTCCATGTTTGCTGTGTGGTGGGACAGGTATGTCGACACAGGTCATGCCCGGCCTTTTATACCTCCTCACCTGTGGTTTTCCGCCAATCAGAGCCAGCCTAGACTAATTAAGGTTTCCCAGCTTCTGTAAAGGGAATCTAAATTATACCGTAGTGGAGGTTTGACTAAAGTATGAATTTAGGAAGACTTGATGCACCTTGAATATTTTTGATGTGTGCGAATAAAAAGATCTGTTCAGACTATCTATAAATGAAAATGTTCAGTTTTCGCTTTCTATTAGAAATCGGAGACGGCATGTCGGTAATAACAT
>NC_091579.1:7144833-7149833 GCF_042767895.1 Penaeus vannamei
CTGGGGACGTATATCTTGCTCGCAGACTCTGCTTTATTTTACTATGTTTATGTGGGAGGCGTGTGTGCATGCATGTATGAATATGTGTGTATGTATGCTGTAATTCTGCACATTTTTCGTTATTGTTCGAAGTAATTCTTTATTTCACCTCTCTTGTTTTCATGTTGTGTTCCTTATCCTTCATTGAACAACAGAACTGCTTTGAATCAGGAAGTATATGAAAAGTAGTAAAAATAATCCATTAGCATTATTGAATATATTACTTGTCAATGTAGAACATCTAAACAGATAGAATACATTGAATAAAAAGGCAATAAACAAGGAAAAGGATTCGTGTATTACTCGCCGCTCACAAGATCTTCTCCAGAGGTCACCTTAGGTCAGCTCAGGTCAAATGTAGTTTAAGTTAATAAGACATGATATACAGCTTACGTGGGAAATATATTCCTATTAATAATATATATTTTTACAATTGATATCAAATTATTATTCTCGAAGCGTCATAAGGATTCTCCCATCTGTAGACCGCTATTCACAAGAGCATAAGTAATCACATCAATGACAATAATAATATATATGCTTTGGATGATCAAAGTAAAGGCATGCATTATGGATATGTTAATCCTTGTAGTTACTTGCTGGCATGTTTTCTTTCGATAGATAAAAATAAATAGAAATGAAAGAAAAAAACAGAAGTACCCGCCGAAATAAACTATGCACGTGAGTATAATTTCTACACGTGTTAACTGTGCGCGACTCTGATCCACTAATTAGCCTAGACGCATTCTGATTGGTTGGAACCCCTGAGGTGAGGGGTATATAAGCTTCAGGGTGACACATGTCGACATACCTGTCCCACCACACAGCAAACATGGACCAACTCTCAGTGATGAACTTCCAGGCTTTGGCGTGGGCCTTCAGCCACCCATGGGCGCCGCCCGTCAGCCCTCCTCCCGCCCACAGCATCACGCCCTCACGGATGTCACACAAGGCAAAGGCCTTCACCATCGACGCCCTTCTGGGACTTGACACTCAAAAGGACCTTCCTGCCACGACCGCCTCCCCGCCTGCATCTCCGCTCTCCCTCCTTCAGCGGGAGTCCTCCGACACCGGCCTCAGGGACGCTCCCGGAAAGCTCAAGCGCCATCGCACAGTGTTCACGGACTCGCAGCTTCAGCGGCTGGAGGAGGAGTTCCAGCGGCAGCAGTACCTGGTGGGCCCCGAGCGGCGGTACCTGGCCAGGCAGCTGGAGCTGAGTGAGCTGCAGCTCAAAGTGTGGTTCCAGAACCGACGCATCAAGTGGCGCAAGAACCAGCTGAGCGCGACGCAGGATCGCGACGCCTGTGCGTCTCCTCCGACGTCGCAGTAGGAAGATGGCGGAGCCGCTTCTGCGATCAAAGATATCCCAGTGACAGTCCTCGCGTCTTTAACGAAATTCTAGTCCACAACAAATAAATTGTATAACATTTTCAATAGACGTTTATATTTCCCCCACCATTCATGATTAATTCTAATAGAACGGGAACACTGAAAATTATTGCTTCTAAAATAACCTAGAATTGATATCCAAATTCAAGTATCCAATATTCTTTAAATGTATAAATATGTATATACCTGTAAGGGATTTCCAGAACCACAATTTGCTGCACATAAAATATTCTTAGTGCAATATTCATTTTTGACAATGAGTTTCTTCTTTTCTCTTATGCCAGAGTAAATACGCAGGAAAAAAAAAGTAAAAATGAAATGCCGAGTCATTCATCAGTAGTTAATATACTACATATCTTTATAAAACTACAGGGGTACATAAATGCAGTTATTTAACCATGGTTACATGTTCTACGTATTCTGGCCAAATGAGTAACTATATGATCCTCATTTTATTCTCTCTTTCTGTATGCTTATACGTTTCTCTTTCTCTGTCTGTCTGCCATCCACCTCTCTCTCTCTCTCTCTCTCTCTCTCTCTCTCTCTCTCTCTCTCTCTCTCTCTCTCTCTCTCTCTCTCTCTCTCTCTCTCTCTCACTCACACACATACACATACGGATACTAAAATGCAACACGAAAACCACTGGTTTTGGGATAAGAACTGGCCATGAAATAATCTGGAGACATGTGAGGCGGTACGAACGTCAGGTCACTGGGGTTCTCGTCAAGCAGCGAGTGAGGACGGGTCAGGTCTCCCAAATTATTATTTTTTTTCATGCGGAAAATAACTTACTTCTTCATCCGGCCTTGCCACCACGCATTCTTTTTCAATTTTCAGATTGGTGCACTTAGTCTGTACTTTGTTCAAGTTTCAAAGTTTATAGCCTGAACTACTACCACTGCAGGTCTTTACCATGTATTTAGCAACAATAAGGAGGTGTGAATCCCTTGTTGATATCGTTGTTAATGTTAAAAGGCATTAACGCCAGGGTGATACTCATTATTTTACCATTATGGGGTCATCGCAATTAGGTGTGATCTGATATAGTAACGAATGGCTGAGTGTTTTGTGGAGATTAAATACATTCAGATTTTGCCCGGTTGATGTATCCTAAATGTTAAAAAGTAGATGAATAAACAGGCATGAATATTGCAGTATTTAATCATGTGAAATACATCAAAGAGAGGCTAAAAATTATTTTCCTTTTCGGTTCATTTGTAGCCAGGTATGTCTCCGCCCACTGAGGTCAGGTCAATCAGAGTTTGTCACCTTTTCATTGTCTGTCGTAACAAACAGATTAACACCACCTTGAAAATGAGGTCAACAAACACACCGACCTGATTTGCCCCCTCTGGTCAGGTGGGGACGAATCATTACTGGGAGTTCATACCTTTTATTATGCAAGAGCTTTGTCTTTGTGAGACAGGTATACATGTTGTTATATCACGTCTATTATCATCCGATGAGTAAGAACTGATTTATGATAATCAATTTCATTCTTTTGTTTACTTGTTCACATAAAACAATATAGTCCTTGAGAGTCAGACTGGTAATAATAGATTTCACTATCAGCTTATCTTTGCTTAATCGTCACCACATTAGTATGCTATAACCATATTAATATTACAGTGGTACTTATTATATAACAATTTGCAATTCCGAATGTCGTAAATGGTATTGCGAATTAAGTTCAGTGTTGTCTACGCGGGAAAGAAAATAAATCTAAATTAATCCTATTTACGACGTTATTAGTCTCTGCCTGATGTCACACACACACACACATATGTGTGTGCATGTACCTATGCACACACGCACACACACACATATATATGAGTGTGTGTATGTATGTATATGCATGTTAAATTTATATAGTATATATACATACATATAAATATGTGTATATATATGCATGGATATATGTATATGTATATATGTATGTATGTATATATGTGTGTGTGTGTTTGTGTGTATATATATGTATATGTATATTAAACATATATGTATATGTATATTAAACATATATGTATATGTATATTAAACATATATGTATATGTATATTAAACATATGTATATGTATATTAAACATATGTATATGTATATTAAACATATGTATATGTATATTAAACATATGTATATGTATATTAAACATATATGTATATGTATATTAAACATATATGTATATGTATATTAAACATATATGTATATGTATATTAAACATATATGCATATGTATATCAAACATATATGTATATGTATATCAAACATATATGTATATGTATATTAAACATATATGTATATGTATATTAAACATATATGTATATGTATATTAAAAAATATATGTATATGTATATTGAACGTATATGTATATGTATATTAAACATATATATATATATATATATATATATATATATATATATATATATGTGTGTGTGTGTGTGTGTGTGTGTGTGTGTGTGTGTGTGTGTGTGTGTGTGTGTTAATGTATAATACATTTTGCACACACCGCGCATGCACGCGTGTTTATATCTATCTATTCTTATCTATATTTATGTCTATACATACATATATGTATGCTTTAATACATGCACACAAATAGATGTTTAATTAATTTAGAAGTAGGAATACAGTGAGCATAATGACTGAGTTTCCTTATAACGATTTTTCCCTGATTCTGATTGGGCGAGACATCAGGTAAGGGGGTATAAAGGTCCAGGTGCGCGCAGGTGTGCTCATACCTGACCCAAACAACCTAAAACATGGACCAACTCTCAGTGATGAACAGCCAAACAGTTACATGGAATTACAGCCCTTCGTGGGCACCGCCTGTGAGCCCTCCTCTCGTTCGGGGCATCAGGACTTCCTGGATGTCTGATAAGGCTAAGGCCTTCACCATCGACGCCCTTCTGGGACTTGACACCCAAAAGGACCTTCCTGCCACGACCACCTCCCCGCCTGCATCTCCGCTCTCCCTCCTTCAGCGGGAGTCCTCCGACACCGGCCTCAGGGACGCCCCCGGAAAGCTCAAGCGCCATCGCACAGTGTTCACGGACTCGCAGCTTCAGCGGCTGGAGGAGGAGTTCCAGCGGCAGCAGTACCTGGTGGGCCCCGAGCGGCGGTACCTGGCCAAGCAGCTGGAGCTGAGTGAGCTGCAGCTCAAAGTGTGGTTTCAGAACCGACGCATCAAGTGGCGCAAGAACCAGGCTAACAGCTTGCAATAGGATTTTGAAGCAACCCATTCCGCCCAGCCCAGTGACAACATTCGCGCTATCCTAGATATGTTCTAGTCTATATAATATAATAAATTATCCGACATTTACTATTCTCTTTTTCAATCCCATTCGTTTGATAAAGTACACCTCTGATGTTTTAGAGGCATGTCATGCAATACTATCGCCTTACAACAACCATGACTGGAAAGGATCAAATGACATGCACATGCACTCGGAATGTTCTTGAATCGGGAAATCCTCTTTCCTTCTGCCAATGTTTGATGCATTTAACATCATGATATGATAATTGCATATATCGATCAGCATCAAAGAATATAAGCATTTCTTCCCCGTTGCGTTTTTC
>NC_091579.1:7154833-7159833 GCF_042767895.1 Penaeus vannamei
ATATATATATATATATATATATATATATATCTTGCTCTCTCTCTCTCTCTCTCTATCTATCTATCTATCTCTTCCCCGTCTGTCTTTCTCCCTCCTGTCTCTCTATCTATCTATCTCTTCCCCCTTCTGTCTCTCTCCCCCCCCCTCTCTCTCTCTCTCTCTCTCTCTCTCTCTCTCTCTCTCTCTCTCTCTATATATATATATATATATATATATATATATATATATATATATATATATATATATATATTTCTCTCTCTCTTTCCCCCTCTGTCTTTCTCACCTCCTCTCTCTCTCTCTCTCTCTCTCTCTCTCTCTCTCTCTCTCTCTCTCTCTCTCTCTCTCTCTCTCTCTCTCTCTCTCTCTCTCTCTCTCTCTCTCTCTCTCGCTCGCTCGCTCGCTCGTTTTTTCTCACTCTCCCTTTCTCCCCCCCCGCCCTCTCTCTCTCTCTCTCTATCTATCTGTCTCTAACTGTCTGAGTATCCATCTCTATATATCTATCTATCTACATTTTCCCATCACCCACCCCCTCCTCCCGCTCACTCGATATTCTCCTCCACCCTCTATCTATTATTACATCCATCACTCTCCCTTTTCACACTCTTCTTATTTTTCTTTTTGTCTCATCCTTCCTCTCTTTCTCCCCCGTGCAATCTTAGAAAATCCATCTTGCCTGAAACCCTGACTGTGGTACCTCGTAACAAGCAAGTGGGCGGAGTTTATGTCGGGTCACCGGAGCTCCTGTCATGAGGCAGGTTGGGGCAGGTCAGGTTATCTCATTAATTATGGTTTTTCGTTTTTTTCTATTTTGTTCGGTCGCTTGTTCACTCTGTCTCTCGCTGATAATAATGATAATGATAATGATCATAATGATAGCGATAATGATAATGTGATTATAATGATAACAGTACAGTCATTATAATTATAATGATAACAGTACAGTCATTATAATGATAATGATGATAGTACAATCATTATAATGATAATGATAATAGTACAGTCATTATAATGATAATGATAATAGTACAGGTATTATAATGATTATGATAATAGTACAGTCATTATAATGATTATGATAATAGAACAGTCATTATAATGAAATAGTAATAACAATGATGATGATACTAATAATTGCAAAAATGATTAAAAAACAATAATAGTAATAATAACAGTAGTAGTAATAATGATGATAATAACAATAATGATAATGATAATAATAATGATGCAACCATTTTTAAAGATACAGTAATCATAGCTATTATTATTATTATTATTATTATTATTATTATTATTATTATTATTATTATTATTATTATTATTATTATTATTATTATTATTATTATTATTATTACAATTATTATTATTATTACAATTATTATTATTATTACAATTATTATCTTATTATCATCATTATCATTATTATCATCATTACTATTATTGTTATTTCCGCCAAGGAGGCTTTTTTGGGGGTTTGCGTTCGTTTGTTTGCTTAGCAGGATAACCAAGATGTTATCAAAAAGAAATTAAGTTCTTTTTTACCAGAGGTGTGCCATAGACTAATTTAGATATCATTATGTTTTGGCAGCGATCTGGTTCATGATCCGGTTCCAGGATTTTTATAAAGATTACATCAGTTACCCCAATGCCAATAGGGGTAATTATCATTATTGTCATTACCTTTATCACTTCCGTCAAGGAGGTTATGGTTACGGGCGTCGCCAGTGTACTTGAAAGAGGCGATTTTAATGTAATTCTTTAAATGTGAATATTCTTATTGCATCAGTAAGCGCTCTCTGAGTGTTTCTAGTGATGGTAATGATGCTGATAATGATCCTTATCATTATCATCATCATTATTGTGATCGTCATTATTATCATTGTTATCATTAGTGTCATTATTATTATTATCATTATTATTATCACTAATAATAATAGTAATAATAGGAATGATAATGATTTGAGTAACGACATTGTAACCAATTACAACAATCGTAAGGATAATAGAAATTATAACGAGGGTAATAATCGTATCAGTAGCAATGATGATAACAGCAATGAATATAATGGTCATGATATCGGTACTTATGATAACAAGAACAAGAACAAAAATGGTAACAACAATAACTACTACATGAACAATAATGATAACCATAATAACACCAAAATATACCGACAACAATAATAATAATAATAAGAGCGGCAGCAGCAGCAGTAGTAGTAGTAGCAGTAATAGTAATTGTAGTAGTAGTAGTAATAGTAACTAGACACACTCAGAGAGCGCATACCTCCGCCAAGGCAAAACGTTCACTAATGCAATAAAAAAATATTCAAATTTAAGGAATTACATTAAAATCACCTTTATTTCATGTTCACTGATGACACCCGTGTTTCGTGTCAGTGCTTAATGGCATCTAAGTTGGGATAAAACACACCTCTGGTAAAAATTTCATATAAATTTGTTCATAGCTTTTTTAGTTATCTTCCGTAGGACCCAAATCATCATCAAAACATAATGGCATCAAAGTTGGGATAAAGCACACTTCTGGTTTTGAAAATGATATATATATATATATGTGTGTGTGTGTGTGTGTAAAATTTCAGAAAATTCTTTTAATAACTTTTTGAGGTATCCTGCTAACCACCCTGGATCCGGGTCATGATTCGGATTACCACCAAAATTTAATGGCCTTTAAGTTGAGCTAAGACACACCTCTGGTTTAAAAAAAAAAAAAAAAAAAAAAAAAAAAAAAATATATATATATATATATATATATATATATATATATATATATATATATATATATATTTATACATATATATATATACATATATATACACATATATATATATATATATGTATATATATATATATATATATATATATATATATATATATATATATATAACTTTTTTATAGTCATCCTGCGAAGTCACACCTCTAGTAGAAAAATCATAAAAAACTGTTCTTAGCATTTCTAGTTTTCCTGAATTTGCATCACCACCAAACTTTGATGACATCTAAGGTGGCCTAAGATGCACATCTGGTAAAAGCTTCATAAAAATATGTTCATAAGTTTTTGAGTTGTCTTGCTAACGAACTAACCTATGCTACCAAAAAGTAACCTCCTTGGCGGATGTAATAATGATACTGGTAATGATAATTATAGTAATAATTATGATAATAATTATAGTAATAATGATTATAATAATTATAGTAATAATGATTGTAATATTTGTAGTAATAATGATTATAAGAATTATAGTAATAATGAAGATGGTGATAATAATAATAATAATAATAATAATAATAATAATAATAATAATAATAATAATAATAATAATAATAATAATAACAATAATAATAATGATAATAATGATAATAATAGCAAAACTGATAATAGTCCAGACGAAATTCCTTTGACCGCTATACCTTACGTTATAAATGATTTTAATGGATTTATTTACTCTTATTTGCATTATTAAGCAAAATATTTTTTATCTCTCATCGATACAAAATTCAGAATTTTATGTCTTCAATGATTTATGAGTGAGTATTTCTATCTCGTTCACAAGTAATGTTATTTGAACCGCGTACATTGTTCGCATATGGACAGTACTTAGCCCGCAGACATCTTTGGTCTAGACAGTCATTGTCTCGGCGCCGAACAGGGTCATTGCTGGCGCCCGTCTGTATTACTTAAGAATGTATCTTGTCTGATAAGTCTTGGAGATACCCGGAAGATTATGTATAATTAAAAAACATGGGGAAAATATATGGAGAGGGTTATACGTCAGTTTTCGTTTCAAAGATAGTTTTCTCAGTTATACAGTTCTCAGTTCTTTCGATTTTTTTTTTTTTTTTTTTTTTTTTTTTTGTAGTGGAACATCCTTTACTTAACATCAAGATTAGTCAAACAATATCGTAAATCTGATCTTTTCTCGGTCTCTCTGTCTGTGTTTTTATGTGCTTATCCATCGACCAATTTATCAACAACGCTATTTATCTACATACACTGCTTCTCTGTTCCTTGTATAGTGATATATCGGAAATTCAAACATGATTCAATCAATCATTCTAATAATTCTCTCTCTCTCTCTCTCACACACACACACACACACACACACACACACACACACACACACACACACACACACACACACACACACACACACACACACACACACACACAGATACACACACACACACACAGACAGAAACACACACACACAGAGAAACACACACACACACACCACACACACACACACACACACACACCTCACACACCAGAAATCCAAACACAAGGCCACCAAAACCCCCGAGGACCCCCAAGATAACCATCCGAGGCGGGTAATTAGCCCTGACAACGGAAGGGACCTCACAACAAGCTACAGGTGTGCGGCACGAATTCTCAGGCGGGGCAGACGTCAGCCCACAAAAAAAAAATAATAATAATAAATAAAAGATTTTTAAAATGTTGGTTATGGGACTTGTTTTGAATGCCTTGTATGATGATTTTGACTTGGAATTGTATGGCATGAAGAAAAAAACGGAAGTAGGGAGATCTATTCTGCATATGACAAATGTTGACTGTTTCATCTGCAGAGTTTTACAGAGCACCATGGCCCAAACATTCTAGCCAAAGATGACACTCTCTCTCTCTCTCTCTCTCTCTCTCTCTCTCTCTCTCTCTCTCTCTCTCTCTCTCTCTCTCTCTCTCTCTCTCTCTCTCTCTCTCTCTCTCTTTCTCTTTCTCTTTCCCCCTCTACCTTTCTTGTGATACAATTTCATGAAGGCAAAGTAAACTTCAACATATCTGATCTCAACATACATACCAGGTGGCAAGGCCAAGATCTGCTCTTGATAATAAAACATTCATGAGTATTTTCTTATCGTGTAATCTTGTTCTCGCGCAGGTGTGCTTGTGAGGTTTGGCAAACTCGCCGGTGTTCATATGAGTGCTTACTGGAAGTGTTCTGGAGGGTTCTTTATGGAGGCGAGGA
>NC_091579.1:7174833-7177333 GCF_042767895.1 Penaeus vannamei
GTTATTGGTATTTTGTTATTATCATTATTATTATTATCATCATCATCATCATTTTTTTAATTATTATTATTATTATTATTATTATTATTATTATTATTATTATCATTATTACTGTTATTACTATTATTATTATTATCATTATCATTATCATTATCGTTATTATCATCATTATAGTAATAATGATAATAATAATTATTATTATTATCATTATCATAGTAATAATAATAATTATCATTATTATTATTAGTATTAGTATCATTATCATCATCATTATCATCATTCATTCCTAGTTTTTCACAGATGTGCAACAATGAAGGATCTTGATCATTATAAACAGACTGAATTTTACGAGCAACATTTTTTTCCTGTAACAAAATAAACGAGTGACGGTTCAGTGCCTCAAAACGCTCGTAATCGACAAGAAGAGTGCGCGGACAAGTACCTCCAGTCTGGGACACGATTGGGGCTTCAGGGTGTCCAGGAAAAGGTTGGCTTTGTGGCCCCTTGCCTGATTGGGGCTTCGGGGGTCCAGGAAAAGGTCGGCTTTGTGGCCCCTTACCTGATTGGGGCTTCGAGGGGTCCAGGAAAAGGTTGGCTTTGTGGCCCCTTACCTGATTGGGGCTTCGGGGGTCCAGGAAAAGGTTGGCTTTGTGGCCCCTTGCCTGATTGGGGCTTCGGGGGTCCAGGAAAAGGCCGGCTTTGTGGTCCCTTACCTGATTGGGGCTTCGGAGGTCCAGGAAAAGGTTGGCTTTGTGGCCCCTTACCTGATTGGGGCTTCGGGGGTCCAGGAAAAGGTTGGCTTTGTGGCCCCTTACCTGATTGGGGCTTCGGGGGTCCAGGAAAAGGTCGGCTTTGTGGCCCCTTACCTGATTGGGGCTTCGGGGGTCCAGGAAAAGGTTGGCTTTGTGGCCCCTTACCTGATTGGGGCTTCGGGGGTCCAGGAAAAGGTTGGCTTTGTGGCCCCTTGCCTGATTGGGGCTTCGGGGGTCCAGGAAAAGGCCGGCTTTGTGGTCCCTTACCTGATTGGGGCTTCGGAGGTCCAGGAAAAGGTTGGCTTTGTGGCCCCTTACCTGATTGGGGCTTCGGGGGTCCAGGAAAAGGTTGGCTTTGTGGCCCCTTACCTGATTGGGGCTTCGGGGGTCCAGGAAAAGGTTGGCTTTGTGGCCCCTTACCTGATTGGGGCTTCGGGGTTCAGGAAAAGGTTGGCTTTGTGGCCCCTTACCTGATTGGGGCTTCGGGGGTCCAGGAAAAGGTTGGCTTTGTGGCCCCTTACCTGATTGGGGCTTCGGGGGTCCAGGAAAAGGTCGGCTTTGTGGCCCCTTACCTGATTGGGGCTTCGGGGGTCCAGGAAAAGGTCGGCTTTGTGGCCCCTTACCTGATTGGGGCTTCGGGGGTCTAGGAAAAGGTTGGCTTTGTGGCCCCTTACCTGATTGGGGCTTCGGGGGTCCAGGAAAAGGCCGGCTTTGTGGCCCCTTACCTGATTGGGGCTTCGGAGGTCCAGGAAAAGGTTGGCTTTGTGGCCCCTTACCTGATTGGGGCTTCGGGGGTCCAGGAAAAGGTTGGCTTTGTGGCCCCTTGTCTGATTGGGGCTTCGGGGGTCCAGGAAAAGGCCGGCTTTGTGGCCCCTTACCTGATTGGGGCTTCGGGGGTCCAGGAAAAGGTTGGCTTTGTGGCCCCTTACCTGATTGGGGCTTCGGGGGTCCAGGAAAAGGTCGGCTTTGTGGCCCCTTACCTGATTGGGGCTTCGGGGGTCCAGGAAAAGGTTGGCTTTGTGGCCCCTTACCTGATTGGGGCTTCGGGGGTCCAGGAAAAGGTTGGCTTTGTGGCCCCTTGCCTGATTGGGGCTTCGGGGGTCCAGGAAAAGGCCGGCTTTGTGGTCCCTTACCTGATTGGGGCTTCGGAGGTCCAGGAAAAGGTTGGCTTTGTGGCCCCTTATCTGATTGGGGCTTCGGGGGTCCAGGAAAAGGTTGGCTTTGTGGCCCCTTACCTGATTGGGGCTTCGGGGGTCCAGGAAAAGGTTGGCTTTGTGGCCCCTTACCTGATTGGGGCTTCGGGGGTCCAGGAAAAGGTTGGCTTTGTGGCCCCTTACCTGATTGGGGCTTCGGGGTTCAGGAAAAGGTTGGCTTTGTGGCCCCTTACCTGATTGGGGCTTCGGGGGTCCAGGAAAAGGTTGGCTTTGTGGCCCCTTACCTGATTGGGGCTTCGGGGGTCCAGGAAAAGGTCGGCTTTGTGGCCCCTTACCTGATTGGGGCTTCGAGGGGTCCAGGAAAAGGTCGGCTTTGTGGCCCCTTACCTGATTGGGGCTTCGGGGGTCCAGGAAAAGGTTGGCTTTGTGGCCCCTTACCTGATTGGGGCTTCGGGGGTCCAGGAAAAGGTTGGCTTTGTGGCCCCTTACCTGATTGGGGCTTCGGGGGTCCAGGAAAAGGTCGGCTTTGTGGCCCCTTACCTGATTGGGGCTTCGGGGGTCCAGGAAAAGGTTGGCTTTGTGGCCCCTTACCTG
>NC_091579.1:7207333-7227333 GCF_042767895.1 Penaeus vannamei
ATTTTCCTTTCCCTCTCCCTCTACATTCCCTTTCTTGTTCTGCCACTCCTTCTCACATCCAAATATTCCTTAAATTCTTTCCTCCCTTCCCACTTTAATTTGTTTGATCTGGTTGCGTCACGGCAATCACATGGCTGAAAATATGTTCAGTGGGTTACATAAGTGGCCGCTTTACTTGGTGTGCGGCATGTAGGATGGGCGTACATGAACACTCGTGTGCAGTGACAAAACTCTATACTCTAAAAGCATAAACTTTTTTAGCTGTTTTGCCATTTTCCAATGCCCATATTTGCCTTTTGATTTGCTTTATTCAGATTATTTTACTTGCACAGACTCCATATCATCTCTTTATGTAATAAATGACAGTGCAAAAGAAAAGAAATATGTATCATTTCATTTTTTGTGTCATACATTTTATTTTCTCATAGTTTTCAATTTTCCATAATGCAACCTGTGCTGCTGGTCACTGCAGCCAGGAATATGATGCTGAACACGGAAATGGCATTCTTCCTGGAGCTGGCGCTCTTCCAGTTACACACGTTACATTCTACACCTGTTTATCAATGGGAATAATGCAAAAGCCCTCTTCTAAATGCCAAATGAGTCTAACCACACTCCAAGAGGTTTGCGCACTCAAGGCAAGTCTTTTCCATCCCCTGGCCTTCGCTCATGATGGAAAGTTTGCACCACCCAGCCTGCAGCCATTTTGTCCCATGACAGCATGTTCACATCACCCAGCCCTCAACCGAAACTTTTCCATGACAGGACAGTCAAGTCACCTGGATTGCAGGGGATAAACCCTCCATCTGCCCCCACCTACTTCCCTCCTCTTTCTCTCTAACCTCCCCCACCTCCTTTGCTTGTTTTGCTCCATTACTTCATTATTATTATTATTATTATTATTATTATTATTATTATTATTATTATTATTATTATTAACATGATCATGATTAAAGTACTGCAACAATAATATATAAATTCAAGGAATGGGATAGACAGTGAGATCAGATATCAAAAAGATTAATAAAACTATCAACAGGTGAAAAGAAAATTGTTAGTAATACAAATTTATATAAATATATATATATATATTTATTGCAGTTATATTAACATTAAATGTCATATAATAAGATGTGAGATCTTTTGGTAGGGGTAATTATTAGAAAGAAAGGTATTTAAGTCAATCTTGTATAAATAAATTTTAAAAGCTATGATAACAGTACAGTAAAAATTGATATGCTGCATGGTATCATAGCAATAACATTTCCCACAGACATTTTATGCCAATATTTTTATTTTTTGTATGTAAGAAAGCCAAATATCCTGAGGATGCACAAATTAAGATTAAGAATATTCATCACAGATTACCAGCATGGGAGAGTCAATCAACATGCCTTCCAAAGCTGCATTTAGTGAGCCTACACTCTTCAGAAAGAAGCGAGGTGCCAAGAAGAAGGCAAAGTGGTCATGCAACATATGTGGTAAAGGGTTTCTTCATAAGGGAAGATATCTTCTCCATACGTGAGTCATTCTTATTTTTGTTCTGTATTTTAGGTGTGTTATTAAGATTGTTTCTAAGGAATGGGTTAAATGTTTTAATTGTTTTCTTACTAATGTTGATTCTTAGAAGCATGGTCAATCTTTTCCAGTCGACTTCACAAGCAGGTGATTCTGCAATGTGAGATGTGTAAAGATAGATTTTCTACTCGAGAAGATATCAACATTCACCAACAAGATACAGGACACACAGGATTAGGTAAGATATCTAAGAACATTTATCATAAGAAGTGCTTACGGTTAAGGTAGTAGAATGGGAACATCATCAACCCATTGATGCCAGAACATACAAGGCCCACTATGGTTCACTTTCACTATTTTATATATGTGTAGATGGCTTCACAAGCACCTGAACACCAGGGAGTCAGTTAACCCACTTATGACTGGTACCTGAGTGCAGTACCCTTATTTCCCAGTGGTATCTATAGCAACAAGTTCAGACTACTAGGGTTCTATGTATGTGTCTCTGCATTGAGCCACACACAATAAGCAACCCAATCATAGAGTAAGCATCCCCTTTTTTCATGGACTCATGCCATGTGTCATTTGCTTATTCTATCTTTCAATCACATTTTGATATGTATTTAAATTAAGGGATTGTGGATTTACTTTCTTTGTACTTATTCAATTTTAAAAATCAATAGTTAACTTGGCAAATGATTATGCTGTATAGCAAGTGGTGAGGTCTAGGCAATATAAACACTGGGCAAAACGACATAGAATTATTCAGTATCAATAAATGAAAGTGATATATGATTATGAACTTCTTGAAGGCTGTTCCTTATGCCAATAGAATTAGCATTTTCATATAAATGTTCTACTGATATCCCTGTAGAGACATTTTGAGTCAATGTGAAGGTACATGTCCTCCTCTCATGAGCACCAGGTGGTCAGTGAGAGCTGTACTCATATCTTTTGCTCTTTTTTCACTTATTTTCATTAGTTATCATCCAGCTTTGTAATTGGCTATCATTATTTATAATAAAGAAATATAATCTTCATATGCTCCATTTGACAGTAAAGGAAACATGGAAGTCACATATGATACTCGTATTTTGATATTTGAAATTCTTCAGTATAACACCTTGTTTAAGGTCAGATTCATAGTTACAGAAAAAAATCTGCAGTTTCTGCAGCTTCCGAATATGTTTTCCAGCTATCAGACAAATTTCTGTAGAATTACAGCCCAGTGTAACATTTAAACCATCAAGGGAAATTGAATCTTCTGCTGAAACAATCCTGGGCTTTTATCAAGTAGCAGTTTCGCAAAGCTGAATCATTGTTAGCAATTGTTATCCAGTAGATCACTACAGTAGTAGTTTTAGTAGTAGTAGTTGTAATAGTAGTAGTAGTAGTGTTTGTAATAGTAGTAGTAGTAGGAGGTATTAGTAATAGCATCATCCCCATCATCATTATTACTGCTATCATTTTATTAATGTTGATATCAGTTATAATACTCAGAAAAACTAAACAAAAAAATCTGAAAATTCAAGGAGTATGGTAAATGGATGAGTGCAGGAATGAATATTAAACTACTGGGTCTGGGTGCGTTTTGCCTGGTGCCTCGCCTCTTGTATGTGGACAAAATTCTCAATTAGGCTTCCTTGAGTGGCAACTCTTCTAAGTGTAGGCTTAGCCCACACAGTCATGTATGGTATCAAGATATCAAGACTACTTTCTTTCTCTTTCCAGTGATATTAGCCCTTTTTCTGCAGAAGCATTTTTGCTGTTTTGCTATTTTTTGAAGTCTGTATTTGACATTTATTATGCTACATTAAGGTGGTAATATACTGTTATCATTGAGCAGACTCCATATTATCTCTCCAGGTAATGTACACCCTATGTAATAACAGTAGCAATAAGTGGCTGTGTTGTTTGTGCTATTTTTGTATTTGTTCGTATTATTCAGTTTCTATAACACACACTACACAACAAATAACAGGCGGCAGGAATAGGTTGATGTGGATATAGTGCCCTCTCTGGAGAAGGTCCTCTTCTAGGCACGGCTCACTAGTTGTTTACTTCACCCTCGTGGACTGGTGTAAATCCTGCTGAAACTGGAGTTGGAGCTTATGAATAAGCCACTCCCTGAAAACCTGTTGAATCATTTTCCTTCCAAGTGTGTTGTACACTCAAGACATCACCTGCCACTCAGCAGCAATTTCCCAAGGGAAGACATTCCTGACACCTGCCTCGGAGCCATGACAAGAAGTTCTCATGACCCATTCCTAGGCCAAATTTTTTCATGACAAGACATCCCTGTCACCCAGATCCAGTGGTTTAATTGACTCCATAGTAACTAAAGCACTTTTGGAATCATTAGGATGTAGAAAAAAAATTAAACATAAATTGATATAACCAAAAAATTTGACCAGTGCATGTGTATGTGCAAGTCCCTTGTCAGTGGGTTAATTTTGATCTTGATATATGACACTAAGCATAAACTTTCAGTGATTGTTTTTTCAGTATTATATAGTTTTATTTATAGGGAGATATTTAATTTAATCTTTTAGTGAAATGAGTTCATGGTATTTATAGGTCAAAGAGTGTAAGTTTAGAAAATCAAAGAAACCTGCTAGTTGACTTGCACAGTTCAATGGTCAGACAGAAAATGTACATGGAGGTGCTTGGCTTTTTTTTGTATTATTATTTTGTTATTTTGTTTTCTAGGAATCATAGAAGTGGAGAAAGAGGGTGAGCAGGTTGAGTTTAAATGTCCTCATTGTCCAAATCGAACCTTTGTGACCTCAGAAGGTTATAATGTAAGTGTGTATTCTTTTGTTTTGGTCATTTTTGGCTTGAACAAGCCAACAATTTCATGATAAATAGTTAATTATTTTGATACACTTGTTGGTAATCTGTCAGGGATGTTATATGAAAATCAGATAACTTCTTTACCATTGTTCATATGTTTATATAAGTGTAGATTTTAAAAGGTTCAGTTTTTATAAGATTGATCCAAACACACTATCATTGAAAATGTACTAAATTGTGTATTTTTTTCTACAAATAATAAAACATTACATTTAATTTCCAGAATCATGTTGCAAGCATGCACGAAGGTCAGAAACCATATGCTTGTGCCACTTGTGGAAAACGGTTTACTTATCAACATAGCCTTCGTAATCATTATGCATTACATGAGGTATTTAATGACAGATTGAAATTTAGTTAAATGTTTCAGGTTTGTGAAATGATTAATTTTGGATATTACCTTTTATACTGCAGTCAGGATATCAAAAGCTTAAATATATGACTTCAGATTTTCAAGTTTGCAAAGGGAGTTACTACTGTTTTTTGTGAAAGATTAGCCTTGTACAGGATATAGCCAAAAGTCAAAATGAGGCAGATATGTGAATAGATAACAAGTTTGTGCTTTTGCTGCATAGGATGAATTTTATCATTCATTACTTTTCCAGCCACCCAAAGAGGAACGAGAATATCCTTGCCCTACGTGCGGGAAAGTATTCACACATCCAAGCTCACTCATCTATCATCGAGATTCAACACACAATAATGGGCGCATGTTTGTGTGCCACATTTGCAATGCATCTTTCAAGCACAAGCAACTCCTTCAAAGACATTATAGCGTTCATTCTGAAGAGAGGTAAGTTGAATTAATTATGTGTCATTATATTTTCTTCTCATGGTTGAATATTTGTATACGGCAGCTATGTACCAGATTTTTCACCACACAAGCTCCATTTTTTTACCCCAAAGAATTGTTCAAAAATCACCAGCATCCTGTGATGAGCAGGGACCTTCTGGGTAAGGCCAGTGGATGATGAAAGCTCAGCTATGTAGATTTCCTTTGGCTGAAATCCATTGAAATCAATGACATGAATAATATAATTACCATAAGTTTGTAGCCTTTCATGCTATGAGATTGGAGAGTGAAACAATGCATTGTAAAGAAACACTTTGGGCTAGTAAAACAGTGACTTTCTTTTATGTGATTTTATTTGCAGGGACTCTGTTTTATGACTCATAGATCCTGAGGGAGATAAGGAATAGTATACACTAAAGCTGCATATAAGCACAATTATGCTGCAGAAAGTTTTGAGACATGTTTCCACAAAAGAACCTGAACTTTATGGAAGTTTATGAAAGGGAAAAACTGGTTGTTGAGTTTTAGGAAGATGCTAAGCATTGTTGATATGGTTTTATGCACATTTTCCCTAGGAGAGTGTTTCTGAGTATACGATTGTATCTTTTCATATATGATTTTTGCCCCACTACCACATATTAGCACCTGAAAAGTTTCTGGTGCATAAAAATTGTAGACATTGAACAGAGAATAGCTAACTCGAGATTCAGGAAATTGAATTATTAACACCAGAGTTCTTATATATATATATATCTATATCTATCTATCTATCAAGAAAATTTAGTTTTCAACAGGTTAAAAATAATTTTTTACATTCTTTTTTTTTTGCAGACCATACCCATGTGAAATATGTCACACAGCCTTTAAAACCAGAGGAAATTTGTACAACCATATGAATACCCATACTGGCCTTAAGAAATTTACTTGTGAAATATGTGGAAAGCAGTTTAATCACTTGACATCCCTGACGCTTCATGTTAGATCTCATACGGGTAAGAATCTTACCCAGTTTGGTTTGTGATTTGTATCATGTACAACTTTATTATGAGTAATGAAATATTAGGTAAAGCACTAGATTTCTCCATATTTTGTGTTTAGCCTTTCTTTGGAATGTAATTTTATGTATATGCATAGATATACAATCATCTTCTACTTTTTTAATAGGTGAGAAGCCCTTTAAGTGTGACCACTGTGATAAAAGGTTTACCCAGAATGGCAACCTTCAGGAGCATAGAAGAATTCACACTGGAGAAAAGCCATACTGTTGTGAAAGTTGTGGCAAGAAGTTCACAACTTCATCTCAGGTATATATATACTTTTTTCATGTTGCTTTTTTATCATCATCATTTTGATCACCCATTGATTCATTGATTATGAATGTCCCAAGAGGGTCACTAAATAGAATTATACATCTCCCCACTCCACCCCAAAAATGGCACACATTGTTCATGTGCATTTCATTTTTCTTTCCATTTGTATGATAGGATTTGAAATTGATAAAGGTGAAGATGAGTTGCACCTTACTCAATTTATTTTTCTTTTTAAGCTGTGAGAGATTGGAAACAGTCAGTATTATTTCATCATTTACTATCATTGTCCCTTCTTGGAAGCTGCAGTTGAATATGAAAACTTGATTGTTTTATTAGTGTTATTTCATTTGCATATTGAATTTGGCTGTGTGGACCTATATGTCTAGGACAGAAAGACCCAAAATGGGTCGATAACTCTATTTGTTTTGGTTACCACAAACAGGTGGCTGTAGAATCCTGCTGTCAATGGTGCAGCTTCTATTGCACTCTTTTATCTCAGTAGCTGGTATTTTAAGTCCAATGCCTTGCACTTTTTGGAATCTGGAGAATATTTCTCAAATAACTAATGGCTCTCATATGAAAGGAGGTAGGGTGGAAAAAGAGATCATGTATCCTTCTTTGAGAACAGACAGGACCCAGTCCTCTTTGCCTATGTTCATCCACCCTTCATGGTTCCAGGCAAGGCATCTTGCTATTCTGTCTAAAGTTGTTTGCTGGTTCACTTGTGAAAAAGTTTGTTTATAATCCTCTTGGGGGAGAGGTAAGGCCTGGTTTTGATTCTGTTGTGTTGTCCTTTTCTGTGAAGACATTGAAAGGATGCGTTAGACCAATGAGTGGCATAAGCACCTGAAGACAAGGTACTGGAACCCCGTTCCAGCAATGGAGTACTTGGTGTTGAATATGGCTTAACTAGAGCTCTGGCCGCCACTTGCTTGAAGGAGATAGAAGCGGTCATATCTGTCATCTCGAGTGCTTCCTTTACCTTTAGATGACATCCTCAGGTCCAACTTAGACACATGTTTGTAAGTTGGTGGAAGATGTGATAGTATGGATACATGTCTCATGGCCTTAATGTTGGCTATAATCTATAATCATGTCTACCATACCCATAATTATGCTCTTATACAATTACTCTGTCATCATCCTGTCTTCTGATCCAGGTTATAGGGGGCAAAGAAGTATATCTCACATTCGGGTCCTGGCAAGGGCCCTAGCTCCGAAAAAAAACAAAAAAACACAATCAATCCCCATCCAAGTGAACTGAAAACAAGGGGGCCGGCCACAGGGCTATATATTAACAACTTTCATACCGTAAAACCATAAACCATAACCAGAGACCTACTTAGGTTCACTTTTTCTTAGCAACCACAAGGAGTTGAGGGGGAGTTCTTGGGCGCATTAGAAGGGTCTCTAAGTCCTGTGTGGTTTAGGCTATGTGGTGTTCCGATGAGGGGACAGGACATGAAAACCCCCTAAAATACCACTTAAATATTGAAACAACAGTACATGGTTTGAAGGTTTATTCAGGGTGCTATGGAAACCTGTCACAGAGTAGATTACTAAATTAGACTGGGTATGGTATGATAATTTTCATACTCTATATATCTCTTAAATACACCCCTAAACAACAGCAAGACCTTCCATTATTTAGTCGACAGGTAGCAGATAATAAAGGTATAGAAGACTCATTGGTTTGAATGAGCACCTCGGTTGCTGCATTCATGTTGAAAAAACATTGGCAGAGCCCTGGTGAGTGTATTATTCTTGGTGTTCTGCTGCCTGTGTTCCCCAGGTACTTCCATCTTCACACCTGTGCCTCAGGGAAGCATTGAGTGATATGTGTTAGTATCTTGTTCAAATTAATATGAGGCCCTTAAGATTCTAACACATCCCTCATTCCATGCTCTTCCGCTGAAAAGTTTCTGAAGTAAGACTTTGGGTGTTCCAGTGAAATGCATATCCCCTGTGTGACTGCAAAGGAGGGAGTACATATAGAGCATGTATTGGAAGGTAAGGAGTGGTGAAATCACTTGTGATGAATTCTCGTGAGTCGATGTTTGTTGCCTGGCACAACTATTCATATTGAGCTGTAGTCGCACGACACACGCTTGATGTTGCAGACTTATTAGTATCAAGAGCTGTGTCATAGCCATCTCTCTGGTCACATCTGGTGCCAATGTAAAGTGACTACTGTGTGAGAGACTATGACTTAGCCTACCTGAAATGTCCAAGAACCCTGCTGTAGGAAACTTGACCTGTTGCGTGACAATATGGGTCTGGGACTGGTTGAAATGGGTACTAGGAGAAGTTGGTGTGTGACCTGACATACCTGTGTACTCCATGACAACATGGATCTGGAACTGATGGAAATGGGCACTAGGAACTGACCTAACATTCCTGTGTGCTCCATGACACCATGGATCTAGAACTGGTGGAAAAGAGCATTAGGAAGGCTGCATGTGGCCTGACATTCCTATGTGCTCTGTGGACTGAGGGAGAAGACTATGCGTGACTTGCGTTTCTCCTCCCTTAAAACCGGCCATTAAAAACTGCGGGCGGCAGGAAAGGCTTTGAAGGCTACCTTCCTGCTCTGCCGGAGTCTCCACAATAATCATTTGCATACCATTATAGTTCAGCAAAGTCAAATTTGACAAACTAATGGAAAACAGCTAGGCAAATTATAAGAGCACTGTTACAAAGAAGTGTCTAAAGAATGAATGACAAGCACATTGCACGGGAAAACAGGGTTGCCAACACAATTAATAGCAGGGTTGCCATAATAGCAGAATACGACTTCAAATTGTTAAATGTGGGAATGTAGACACAGCTGGGTAGTATGATCATTGGCAATGTTAGTATAAAAAACAGCTAAGTGAAAAAAATCATTTTAAGTATGAAAATGCAATTTTGTTATAATTCCATTGTCTTCTGTATTTGTCACATTTTTAATCTTTTTATTTTACAGAAAAGCATCCCTTTGTGATTGTTTTGAAAGATTTTGTAGGAGTACAAAAAAGGTTTATTTGTATATTCATTTATATTTTATCAGAAACTCAAGAGAAAAAAAATGCCAATCTTATGTGATGATTAGATGTAAAATTTTCTTGCATATTTAGTAACTTTCAGTCAGTTACAGGGCCTTGCCCCCTTTTGTTGTTGTTGTTGTTGAGATATGTTGTTACTGTGAATTTACACAAACTATATATTGCTTTTTATGTTTAAATGTATACCCTCACCCTTTATTCAACTTTGGAATTTGGAGTACTTCATGTATTTGACTCTGGGTGTTTTTTTACAAACATACACACAAGTAAAAATAAATTAATAAAACCCTGAAAAAGTAAGCAATCATATTATAGATTATTAGAGAAAATATATAAAAGTATTATATCTTAAAAAGGTGTAAAAAGTAGACTACTGGCCTGAAATGTACTACCTATTCATTCACCCACGATAAATCAGATGACTTTGAAATTTGTGTCAAAGGAAAAGAAAAATCATGAAAAAGAAACCCAGTGACTACATGTAGCCAAAATGAATGCCATGCCCACTGTAGATTTGATTTATTACATGTGTTTACAGAGATGGCTCCACGAGTGCTTAGTCACCATGGAGTCATTAATTAGTTCTATTTATCTCACCAGTTTACCATTTTCCTTGATTTTGGGAGATTTTTTCATTAGGACGGTGTTTCACTTATGGTAGCTGTATCCAATTTCTCATGGTTAGATGTATGGCTCACAGAAGAATATGCGCATATAAACGTCATTTCCTGGTAATGAGCACAAACCTAACCCAACCAAATCTAACATTATCTTCTCGTGTTGAGATTCTCCCACCTTGTTTGTTTCACCATGCATGTGCAGAACACCAATCAGAGGCTTTTCTGCCATACTCTTTGTTACTTTCTTTTTATTATTATGGTTATTAGTATGTTGATACCTTTAAGATAATCATAATGTCAATAATGATATTAAGTGTTGCAGTAGTAATAGCATTAGAAAAAAAATCCTGCAAATTCAAGGAATGGGGAAACCATCCACAGTCATTAGAGCTTATTAATTGACTCCAACAAAATTCATAAATTACTATAGTGGACAGTACATACTCACTTCTGCTTTTTTTATTATCAATGATAACTGAATAATATCCTCTAACATATATTATAGTGATGAGCAAGTCTCTTCTAGACACCACCTTTGTGTCATCCCCATACTCCCTTCTCCTTGTAGGTCTTCCTCTCCTTTTGCCACGAATCCAAATCATGTCCCTAGCCGCTCTTCTCTTATGAATATAATATAGTAAATGTAAAGTAATAATTCTGGTACTATATTGATATATTTCATACTGCCAAAGCCCCAGATCCTTTCCTCTCTCCCAGTCCCCTTCCACAGACCATATTCTTACTTATCAAAGATTTTCCAGTTTCTATTTGTAGTCCTAAATATATCAAAACATACAGTTTATTGGTATATATGATAATTTATTTAATTTTTGCTTTTTTATGTGTTTAATTTGCAAGTTGCAATTTATTTCCATTTTCATTCTTAATCGAGCGATAACCATAATAACTTAAAAATGTAATGCTGCCTGTGTGACAATGTATGACAATGATAAATGCATTTTTTGGCGTGTAAATTCAGGCCTCTGAAATACCAGAGACCAACCAGCAATATCCTTGATGAAACTTGAAACTTCAGGCCTGTTTTGTTGCTGGGGGAACAACAACCTGGAAACTTAGCTATGTAAAAGTAAATAGAAAAATAAATTTGGGAATTGTTGTGCAGTATGGCATATATTGTCAGTGGACATCTAGCTAAACAGAAAAGAATTAGCACAAAGTAATTTGCATTTACATATTTAGGGTTTTTAGATATTATAGTGAATGTAAGTTTAATTGATTTTATATACATTTCACATTTAAAAGTATATATACTGTTTGTTTTTAAATTGAATGATCTTTACAAAAAAAATAACTTCTTCAACAGTTTAAACTCCACATGAGAAGGCATACAGGAGAAAGGCCATTTGCCTGCACGTACTGCAACAAGGCTTTCCTGCACCGAGAGGCATGGCGCACACATGAGAGGAAGCATAGCGGAGAGAAACCTTATGTGTGCAAAACCTGTAATAAAGGTTTTACAGAGCAATATACACTCAGAAAGCATCAGCGCTTGCATACAGGTATTTCTATTAGCCATAAGGCAATCTGCATTATTATATTTTGAAAATTTTGACTGCATATATTTCTTGATTTCTTCTTTCTTTCATTCTTTCTTTCTTTCTTTCTTTCCTGGATATTATTGAATTAGTACATCTTGTCTTTGTTATGTTTTTTGTACAGGAGAAAAGCCTTATATATGCAATGTATGTGGAAAAGCATTCAGCGATACCTCCAACTTGCACAAACATCGCAGGTGTCATAGAGAGGACGAAGCTTGGCTACTTCAAGAACCTGGAACCATTGAAACAACAGAAGGAGATCATCGTATCATTTATATTTTATCTGACAAAGATGAACCTGATGCAGCAACTCTTACAGCACTACAGGCTGTGGTAAGGACATTTTATTCAAAGAAAGAAGGGATTAAGGTTCTATGTCCTTAGAGCAGTGAGATTTCTTTTTTTTTTTTTTCTTTAGTTTTTAGGTGAGAGAAACTTAAGCAATCTCTTCTAACAGGACACTGAAATGGCCGAGAATTCCCACCTGGAGAACATGACAGAGGGAGCAGCACAAATGATCCAGCTTAATCCCGACAGTCAGACCCTGCAGGGCTTTGCACTTGCGACATATGACCAGCCATCCACGGCAGCAGTCATGCTCCAGGAGGGGGGAGGACAGGAGTCAGATAGACGAATTCAGGTTTGTGGATACTAAGTAAATGACACCCATCAGATTTCAAAGCCAGGGAAGTGACTGGTAATAAAATTTCTCTCTCTCCCTTGCTCTCTCTCTCTCTCTCTCTCTCTCTCTCTCTCTCTCTCTCTCTCTCTCTCTCTCTCTCTCTCTTTCTCTCTCTCTCTCTCTCTCTCTCTCTCTCTCTCTCTCTCTCTCTCTCTCTCTCTCTCTCTCTCTGTTCACTCACTCACTCACTCACTCACTTTCTTTTTTCCTCTCTGAGTGGGAGTGATTTGTGTGTGTGTGTGTGTGTGTGTGTGTGTGTGTGTGTGTGTGTGTGTGTGTGTGTGTGTGTGTGTGTGTGTGTGTGTGTGTGTGTGTCTGTGTCTGTCTGTGTCTGTGTCTGTGAGAGTGGGGGTGGGGGTGGGGGTAGGGGTGAGTGTGTGAGTGAGTGAGTGTGTACATGTGTACAGCTACACAGAAAACTACCATTAGGAGGGGTGTCGAAACATTCAGTAACGAACAGAACCTTATGCTACGGAAGAATTGGAAGTTTAGGAAGTTTGGGTTTCAAGTTTGTCTTGTTCAGAGTCACATCTCAAATAGTCATTCCGGAATTCATATTGATTCGCTGTGGGATGATGATTTCCTTCCAGTAAAGGATCGAATATGCCATGTAATACTCCAGTAAACCCAAAAGTAGTTGGAAAATCTGGGATACCAACAGTTTCATAGTATCAACAACTGTATTTCAAAAAGTATCATTGCGGTGTAGCATTACATGTATGTGTGTGTGTGCGTGTGTGTGTGTGTGTGTGTGTGTGTGTGTGTGTGTGTGTGTGTGTGTGTGTGTGTGTGTGTGTGTGTGTGTGTGTGTGTGTGTGTGTGTGTGTGTGTGTGTGTGTGTGTGTGTGTGTGTGTGTGTGTGTGTGTGTGTGTGTGTGTGTGTGTGTGTGTGTGTGTGTGTGTGTGTGTGTGTGTGTGTGTGTGTGTGTGTGTGTGCGCGCGCGCTTACATCAGTGAAATGTGATTTTAACATGCACTGATTTTTCTTTCAGATTTTTACAAATGATGAAGGACAGTCAGTAATTCCGGTCATCAATTCTTCAGGAGAAGCCATTGGGGAAGTGGAAGGCCATTTTTTGACAGGGGTGAGTTCACTTCTGATATGCTTTCTTTAGGAACTTGCCTTATCTAAATGTATTCATTAATAACAAATACCTTTCTGTATACAAGAATTACTCTAAGCTCTTGAAATTGGTAGCTTCTGACATACTCAGTATGTTTAATTGGTTTGCCATTATTATTATTATTAAAATTATAGTTATTAATAGTACTCATGGCAAAAAAATATTCAAAAATCAAGGAAAAGGTTAAACTGGTGAGATATTGAGATATGGCAGACTAGTGATTGATTCACCAGTTACTAAGCACTTGTGGAGCCATTTATTTGTAAATACAATTAATGAATTAAACTCACTCAACATGGCAGGACATCCCTGCTGGCATCAGTTTAAATGAGACAAAAAATACTTTATAATGATAAATATTTGTTAAAAATTATTTATCTTTCAAGGAACAAACACTTGGGTAAACATAATAATAATGAATAATGAAATACATAGTGGGTTCTTTTATATATGACTTATGCAAATTCATATTACCAAAAGTATTTTCACATTAACCTCAGTGTTTCATTAAGAATCCTTAGTCTGCCAAAACTTCTTCTTCAAGTATCCCACGTGGATGGTAAATTAGAAAACTGACTACTATTAAGGGATTAGCAGATAGATATCTTTTTATTGTCTGTTTCAGTCGGATGGAAACACAAACGTAAGCAACCTGAGCAACAGCAGTACGCTTGAGATTACGTTGAAAGATGGACAGCCACTCAGCCTGGTAATTCCAGATGGAGAAGATCCTACGCTCTATGTACAACGGGCTTTGGAGTCGGCTGTCTTGTCCCAGCAGCAGTCCTCCACACAGCAGAAGCCACAACCTAAGCAAACACAGCATCACCGTCCGCATCACACCCAGCAGCAAGAAAGTCATTCACAGTCCGAATAAAAACATATTGTCAACTATGAGGACTCTTGCTTGACAGCGAGCACCTGATTAAGAAAGAAAAATTAAAGCAGCTATTCAACATTTTATTTATGTGTATGTTTGTATTTTTATATAGATATAAACACATTTTCCTGAGAAAAGTCTTGGTGGCTAAAGTTAACATGACAGATCTATGCAACAAGTATGGTAATGTAAGCATGATGGATTAACCCACTTGATGGGTTAAGGCTTAACTGTGCTTCTCCAATGGATTTTTGTATATAATTTTTTTTCATTTATGGAAGTAAGAAGTAGCTGATATGACAAGAAATAGGAGAGGACAAGTAAAGTAAAGATTTTTTTTTTGGTATGTGTAATTTTGTTATGTGCATATGCGTGTGCATGTCGGAAAAGAGAAACTGCTTTGTAAAATGAGGAGATTTTGTGGGATGAATGGAATTATAATATAAGTGATTTAAGAAACCTTTGTAGCCTTTGAAGTATCACATAGCAACAAGTCAATAAAAGATAATAATGTTAGGATCCTGAGCTCTCTGTTGATAGTTATTCCTGAAATTTCAGAAAGGACTGGGGAGTGAGGCAATTTAATCACCTTAATAACACAACTGCAATGTGTAATTTCAAATATTCAAATGTGACATGATCTGAATTTAGGTTCCAATATTATTTTCATACACACAGCTAATCTGAGGTTTTTGGTTGTAAAAAAGAAGAAAAAAAAGGAAAAATTAAGATATTAATGTATAATGTTTAGGTTAAGGGGGTAGGGTGATTGAGTGAATTACAGTGTATCTGTCCCTGGGGAAGGTATAGGAACAATGTTCAAGGAAAACAGATGGCTGTTGGAAAAGTAGAGGAATCCAGGGAGAGGTGGGGGATGTTAGATGTCAAAGATTAGAGTGTTATAGGAAAGTATGATAACGAACAGGGAAATGAGGGAAGTAAATGAATTAAAGCAGGGATTACTAAGATGGGAAAGATTAAGGGGGTAGAGCGATTGCGCGGTAGAGAAGGTGAGGTATGTTGGGATGGTGTAGGAGGAAGAGCGGTGGAGGGAACTTGAGGAGGAGGTGGATGGATATCTGCAAATGTAGGAGGAGTAGGAACAGAGGGATTGGGAGTGGACGAAGGAGTGGTGTTTCCTTGGGTCATCTTTTGGAAGTTTTGGATGTCTTCAAGGGTTTCTGGAGGGGGGGTTTGGTGAAAAGGACTGAGAAACAAAGGTTTTCTTATGAGGAGGAGAAGAGGAGATAGATATCTGAAGAGCAGAAGAAGAGGAAGGCATAGGAGAGGATGTAACAAATAAAGTGAGGAGTAGTGGTAGGTATCAGGGAAGTGGTAGAGATTGGAGTATCTGGGTTTAGACTGGAAAACAAATTTGACTGGGGGATAGGGTGAGTAGACATAGGATGGTTTAGGGTAGAGATGTAGAAACATCTGTTTCTATATCTAGGACTGTTTTGGAACAAGTTGAAAGAGAAAAGCCTCGTCGTCATGCTTCTTGTCTGGGTACATGTAGAGTTGAGGCCTAATTTGAATCTGAGGAGGCACTATTGAAAGAGAAGGGGTGGCTGAGCCAAAGAGAGTACTCAAATGGTTTGCAGAGGTAGAGGCAGTAGAAGGATGAGGGCGAGAGGAAGATGGGGTAGTGTGGAGTGGGGTAGTTATGTGGGAGGGAGGACAATAAGGATGAAGAGTAGTAATAAGGGAAGAGAGGGTAGACAATGAAGAAGACAGTGCATTTGGAGATGGAGAGGAGAATGTTGGGAGAAAGGAAGGGGTGCTTTCTGGATGTCGAGTAATAACCTGGTTGGGTGTTTTGGAATGGATAGAGTTGTCAGTAAACATCGAGGAGGGGGTATTGGTATCAGTGGTCAGACCCGTAGCCAAAGGAGGGGCAGGGGTTCGTAAACCATCAAAATCAAATTTAGATAGGCTAGTTGATGAAGGGGCCCAAGGTATGGGGGATCCCCCACCTTAGGCCTGTCTCCGTCTCCTAAGCCCTTCCACAACAACGAGCAAGGTATTGGGAGGGAATTAAGATGTTAAATGATCAATAATCTGAAAACTTCCATGCGAGGAGTGGTGTTAAATGGGACATTACATACACAGTGTGTATTTATGCATTCCATCAAACCAAACTAAACAATGTTATAAATTCACCCTTGAAATGATATTATATCAAGAAAATATGACATTATATTACTGCATACAGAATCCTGTTAATTTTGCAATTGCTTGTTTATATTTGGTATTTTGGATATATATATATCTTTTTTTTTTACTAAATTGTAGGGACATGTGGTGCTTCATGGTGAACTCAATAATGTGACTGTTGACTGGCTAACTTAGGAATTAGTTTATGCTTTGGCAATGCCAAGGCTTTGGAATAAATGTTATTTATTTATCTATGCACAGGATTTGATTGTATTTTTAGTTGACTATGTTAAGAATTATTTATCATATATATTTTATTTATAATATGTTGTAGGGGACTACACAAAGTATTCTCTATTAGGATTTAATACATGGGTAGGTATTATTACAAATTTATGTCCAGAAGCAACAGTGAGAGTAAAAGTGTATGTATGTGCTTAGTCTCTCCCTTTCTTGAACCTATTATATAAAATGTTTAAACCTGCTTGCTCTAGCCAGTTTGCCTGCCCTGCCTACCTTCTTCAGTATGTGTAGATATGCATGTTATTGGACTAGGTGTAGTGATTGTAGTTTTTCTTTATACTTTTATATTAAATGTGACCATCAAGAAACAGGAACCAAGAACTCAGTGACATAGTGTTTGCTTCATTAAATACATCTTTCATTCCAGCACATCTCGTGTGCATTCACTGATGATCATAGTAGGCAGTTTCCTAATGACTGGAAGATCCAAATATGCAAAATATACTTTACAATAAAAAGTATAATAACCTTTATTCATAATATTGCTGATTATATTTTAGTCTCCGAAGAAAATGGGGACAGAAAAATGTTTCATCCATTTACAACAGAAATTATACTTGAAAATTGGTATTTCATTATACTTATCATATTTAAAGTGTTGAGATGCTCTTTTTGTCATGACTTGCATTTTTTCAGTTAATACGATGCCTGTGGGCTAGAATAAAACACTGAAAAATCTAAATTGTTGAGCCACAAAGGAATTGGTATTAGGCAATTATTGCAATTGTTTTCATGCCCGATTTTCAACAATTAGATCTAGGTTTGTAGATCCAATACTGATATGTAAAATGATAAGGCCTTTGTGCTATTTTTTGTCCAAATTCTTACACTAGAATCCACCCACCATGGTTCAAAGTCCACGTGATAATATAAATGCCAAAACTGTGATTCGAAAGGTAGCTAATCTTGGCATAACATAGAAGCCACATGGAGGTAAATTTTATTTTTATTTATTGAAAATTTTGTGCCACATAATCACCCAAGGCCATTAGCAGCATGTGCAAAATATACCAAAAGGGCAACGCCAGATAACAAAAGGTCATTAAGTATTGTGGCAAAAAGTTTTAAAATAAGGGAACAATTAGGAAAAAATATGTTTGATGTCAAAGGATGTAGAACACTGTTGGTTAGTATGGTAGCAAAAAGGGTAAAGAGGAAATAGCAAATGGAGCACAAAGACCATTCACGTCTGACAAAGCCAGTCTTTCATCCATTCAGCATGGCTCTCACACTGTCGGATGTGGATAAAAGGGGATGAAGAACAGAAAGGAAAATTAGGTGAGGCAAGGGCTTGGGTCCAAGATAGGGGTGATCCCTCCTATTGGGCCTCGGTCAATATCTAAGCCCCCCCCCCCCACACACGATGACAAGAAGTATGGGATGGGGGGGTATGGAGGCAAAGGGTTATATTTTAAGAATGCAGTGTTTGGCATATTTTTTTGTGTGAGAAATAGCTGATACCTAGATATTTCAATTAAAGAAGATCAAATTTTGTTTGCTAGAGCCAAAGGAACATGCATCCAGAAAGGATAAAACAAAAATGGCAAGTGCTACTTTTATTTCTTATGAAACTAATCATTAATTCTTTTTTTTTTTTTTTTTTTAATGAGAAAACTTTTTTTTTTTCTATTAAAGTTGCCAGATCTGAATGAGAGTATCAAAATAACATATGTATGATTTGAAAATTCTGGTTCAGTCAGATTAATGTGCATCTAGCATCTGTGCTTTGTACCTAACAAAATAGCTTCCATTTGAAGAAACAGTCCTTTGAACATCTGAAGTAGGTATTTTCACAAAGTTTAACTTGATTTTATTCTAGATTCCCCCCCTCTGGTCTTATTCATATCATAATCCTGTTGAGATGAGTTTTCTGAGAACAACTCAGCAGAGAATATAATATATAAAATATAAAATATATCATCATCAAAAGTTGTAAAATACCCTCCCTCTCTTGCCTATCACATCAGTCTGTGCAACAGGTTACATGAGGTAGGATGGTAGGCGGGGAAGGGTCAAGGAGGAGGGGCAGTCTGGTGAGATCTCACTCACAGTGCATTGTACCATATAAATTTGCTACCTCATTGTCACTTCATGAATGGAAATTTGGATTACATAATTGATAGCAAATATTAAGGTAACATTAATACATTTTGTAACAATCCAGGTGTTTTACGTTTTACTTGTGGTCTTGAAACAAGCAGTCAATCAAGCATGCATTTGCATGTTCAGCCAAAAACTACCACTCTCTCAGGTTGGCAGTATTGTTCCTGGACTGCCCTTGACAGAGGAGGTAAGGGCTCAGAAACTTTTGGTCATGAAAGTATGGAATTTTGTATTAAAAACATATGTTGAGCATACTTGGCATCAACCTTGAACAGTAATCTGGGACGTGAATGTCTTCCTGTAAAGAGAAAAAAATCTGGAGAATTAAGATTCTCTTAAACATGTTTGAAGTACTTACATTACAGTAGGAGCTCTATCTTTTTATTGTATATTAAATATTTGACTTCTTGAAAGGAAAACTGCCAGTAGTAATAACATTTAGTGTAGTAACAGTAAATATAGCACACACTATCAGTCAACAAACAGGCACAGATGAAATTAACTGCCAATAAGAAAAATATTTGTCTTGGTGACATGCAGTAGCCATCTACTATCTACTATAACTTTCACATTTAAGTATTTTCTGTGACTAGATTATGAAACTTTAATTGCAGATTTTACTCATGTAACTGTTTGTACTTGGGATAGGCTTAAACTATTAAATGACTATTTTTAACTTTTCTTGTTGGACAGACCAAAAGAAATGAAAAAGGGAAAAAAAAGGAAGGGTGCTGGCTTAGCCTTGTCTCAACAATCGGGCATGTCCATCAGGCAGGAGTGGTAAAGTCGAAAAAACCATAGAAAGTGGTTGATCAGCACTCAAATTACCTCCTGCTAGTTGTGTTTAGCCACTCGTCGACTCTGCCATGCCAAAAATATTTGACTAGTGAACACAAGCCTGATTGTGTAGTTGTGGCAAATAGTAAGTTATACAGTGATTTAAAATAAGTGTGTACTGTCATAAAAAAAAGGGAATGATTTCTTTAAGCTGAAATTGTTTATAGAGGGTTACTTACCTATGGATTTTGGTAAAGCTTCTCAAAATTAGCTTTAAATT
>NC_091579.1:7255401-7257901 GCF_042767895.1 Penaeus vannamei
AAACTTGAAGCAGAAAGACGTGTATGAAGAAGATTATGAGGGAAGTCTTTATAGCTACTGGAGTTATATCAGCTGATGCTTTCAAAAAGAAATTAGAAAGGATCTCAAGGCACGTCACCTGCAATAATGATTTTCTAGTAATTTGGCAGGATGGTGTATTGCTTGACATATAATAGATTCAGAAGGTATGTGATGCTGTTTTGGCCCCTTTCTAACTTTAGGTTAAGATGGTGCTCATTTGAATGCATGGAGTGGAATGAATTGCATCCTTTATAATGAAAAGTTTTAAACTGGATGATGAGTTGAGGATACAGTGGATTCCACATCATGGTTCAACACAAATACAAGGAAATGGACAAAAGTTTCAATCCCTTAAATATTTGTTTCAGATGTTCAATGCATTAGGACTGGATAACTTTTGTCAGGTTCCTGAATATAATTTTTTAATAGTATATTCAATCTTACACTAATAGATGAGGTAATCTTTTATTTTTAGTGGTATTTGTAGTAAAATCAGTAGGCATAAAACTCCCATTTTGTTGTTTTGGGTTGTCTACCTAGGAAGGATATTAATCTATGAAGTACTTTTAGTCCACAAATGATTGGTTGTTTATTATGGGTATTGTCAGCCAAATGTCAGCATTATTGGCATGATTGAGACTACTGTAATTGAAGTGATATCCAGAGTGCATTTTTAAAAGAAAAATAAATAGATAAATAAAATAATAATAATAATGTTTAGTTGAAAAATATATAACCTCATGTCCTTATTCACAGTTACAAATCCTTTATAAACAAGTCAAAGCACTATACTAAAAGAATATCACATGCTTTTATAGATATAGCACACCAAGTCAACAACCTGAAATAGAATGAATAAAACTTTACTATCATCCGCTATGTTTTCCAATTTCTATAATGTCTATTTTTACACATTATTCTCATATTTGGGGTTATAGTTTATATACTACAGATCCTGTAATGTGCAAGTAGGCCTGCAGAAAGGAAATAAACTGCAAGACTTAGAAGACTATACATAAAGATGCCACAGGTGCAGTTATCCATTACAGGAACATACATTATGCAACAAATACAAATCATGTAAAGGCCGATTTATGTAGATGTAGATATGATAAGTATTTGATACTAAAAATTGACCTCAAGTATTGATGAATATACCTGTAAGTACTACATCAGTAACAAAAGAGAAATGTCCCTAAAGCAGCCAGGGTTATTTCTAATAGTGCACGGTTAGGGTTAACCCACTTTGCCCGGGAAAATAAATATTTGTTGGCTGTCCCACCGGGTAACGCTAGATCTGAGCTTGCGCCTCTTATTTTGTCATCTGTGGTCTGAGAAAATTCAGACTGGCCTACGAAATGATTTTGATATCACCAGGAATATGGGCTTCCAAATGAATGTGTTGTTAGGGTTAATAACTAGAAGAGAAGTACTGTTAGCATGATGGAATAGTGCTAATGATAGTTTTGGAGCAGGCATCATTAGTTACAAGTACAAAATTTTCTGTTCTGCATAATGATTTGAGTGCAAAGTTTAGGGGAGAAGAGTGAGAGAGAGATTGATGCATGGGGCTGGGAGGAGGGAGAGAGAGAGTGAGAGAGAGAATCATCAATATAGTTTAGCCCAGACTATTGTGACCTGACTATATGCTAATTCAAATTACTAATTTATAATCTGGGAAATTAATGCCAAATGTTGTCTAAATTGATCTTTTTAATTTTTTTTGTGAAATATCTGTAGTACCTTCATTTATCTATATATTTTTCTGCTTCTGTAACATAATTTAATGCCTTCTTTTCTTCTTTTTCTCCGCTTGGTTTCATCATTTCCTTGTATTTTCTTGTTCATCTTCTATCCTCTGTTAATTCAGTCTTCCACAGCTTCCTTTTATTACAAAGATTTTATTTAAAGATCTGTCTTTCAGCAGTCCCTGACTCATTCTCACACACACTCACTCACTCTCTTTCTTTGTTCTCTCTCTCTCTCTCTTCTCTCTCTCTCTCTCTCTCTCTCTCTCTCTCTCTCTCTCTCTCTCTCTCTCTCTGAATTTCTCTCTCTAATTCTCTCTCTCAATTCTCTCTCTCTAATTCTCTCCTCTAATTCTCTCTCTCTCTCTCTCTCTCTCTCTCTCTCAATTCTCTCTCTCTCTCTACCTCTCTCTCTCTCTCTCTCTCTCTCTCTCTCTCTCTCCTCTCTCTCTCTCTCTCTCTCTCTCTCTTTTCTCTCTCTCTTTCTCTCTCTCTCTCTCTCTCTCTCTCTCTCTCTCTCTCTCTCTCTCTCTCTCTCTCTCTCTCTCTCTCCCTCCCTCTCTCTCTCCTCCTCCTCTCTCTCTCTCTCCTCCTCCCTCTCTCTCCTCCTCTCTCTCTCTCCTCCCTCCTCCTCTTCTCCTCCCTCCTCCCTCCCTCTCTCTCTCTCCTACCTCCTCTCTCTCTCTCTCTCTCTCTCCCTCCCTCCCTCTCTCTCCTCTCTCTCTCTCTCT
>NC_091579.1:7265401-7267901 GCF_042767895.1 Penaeus vannamei
AAATAATAGCGGATATATGACACAATTTGATAATATATCTATCAGAAATATACCAGCAAGATTACGAATCATATCAACATATTGAGATGCACTGAGATCTGCAACCAGTTAACAGCCACACTATTACGTATTAAATGAACACCTGCCCGCCATTGGTCCAATAAATATAATGGTTTATCTCTGGCACTTCCTAATATGACTTAACGGGAGCAGTACATCCGTTCCTTGCCCGAAAACGTCGCTTACCTGTGAAATATATACTTGGGAATTTGTGTTAATATTCGCAGTGAAAGTATTTCAAATAGAAAGAGAGGAAGTGTTTTAAGAAAAAGGGAGAAGAATGACATCATAAAGAAAAGTTATGGCATGGTGAACTAAAATTCATCAGCACTTCAGAAGGTAAACGCATGTTTCACGTGTTGCTAGACCTACGAAATTAAATACAGTAACCTAGAGGAAGCAGTCATGTATGAAATAATCTAATGAATTAGAAATGTGTTCTTATGATACATATTACAACTCTATTCTTATAAAAGTACTGTGCTCTCGTTAAATTTGTCTCAACTAGTCATTGTAATATGAGCTAAGACAACTGATTTTGAAAGACTACAGTCAAAAAAATAACAGAAAATACTGTGTATAATGAAAGCAAGGTGTGTATATGTATGGTATATAAATATTATGTATACATGCATATGATATATATAATATAACATATGTGTGTGAATACAATATAAATAAAGCCAGATTATCCTATAAGCAAGTATGTTGTAGTTTAATTTTTGAAGAGGTCTAAATATATATATATATATATATATATATATATATATATATATATATATATATATATATATATATATTTTTTTGTAATTTGTTATAAGAGATAGTGGGTCCGTGTTTGTGTCTTTATTTGAGATGAAGGCCCTTGTTTGAGATGAAAGACAATTCGTAGCTGACTCACTAGTTGTGAATCATAGGACCCCAGTCCATGCGGGCGAATTAGAGGGGGAAGGGTACTGCACCTGGCTAACCTAAGGGGTCTCATGATCAGCATAACCTTGGTCCCGGTGTGTATGTATGAGGAGGAAAGAGATATATACAGGTGTATATATAAGAGAGATTTACACACACACATACATACATAAACATTCATGTGTGTGTATTTTTATTGAGGAGATTACAGACTGTATCACATTGAGAATGAACCAGCAGAGGCTACTGCTGTAAGGAACCTTTTCACGCTGAAGTCGAATATTGAAAATGTCAAAATCTACACACAAACATCATCTTTTTTCTGTTTATTAAATCATGATGTGATCTTCCTCGCTTCCATTTCGGCAGAGGTTCAGTTCGTCTGCGTACCACCATGGCGCTGAATTTCGTTGACGATGCCGTGTTTGATGCTCTTGACCAGTGCTGAAAGTCGTCCATTTCAGTTATTGCAGTTTCTTCATTCGCTTATGCGCACTATCGGCTTTTCCTCGAAATCAAATCACCTTTTCACCGACACCTGATTAAGATTTTGACTACCAACACAAGGGTAACAGGGAACAAAAGAAAAAAAGCAAGCACGCTTTCTAGATGTTTGACATTAAAGTTCACTTGTAATGATGTTGCTGAACTGAGCAATAATCGTAAAACAGCAGTATGATTTCATGGACTCAGTCATTTTGTCTAATGAGACCATATTGAAAACAAGAAGATATCATTCTGTATCACTGACATGGCCACTTTTCTTCTTCTATTTCTTCATTTTCTTCTTCATCTTCATCTTTTTTCTCTTCTTCTTCGCGGATACCTTTACAGCACGCTTGAACAAATGCTATCCGAGTGTCTCCTTTATTGTTTTGAGCCGATTGTTGTGGGAAACGTTACACTTATCCATTAACCTAATAATTGAGGTTCACCGAATTGCGCTGCAAGTGATTACTCATAACCTAATCCTGAACTGAACATTTGACGGTCAAAAGAAGGTAAAGGTAGGGGGTATGGACTACTTCTTCCACGCACTGGGCCGAAGGAGGACGTTTTGAATGTGCCTCTGGGGTACTCTTTGCTTATATGTATGTGCCCATTTCCTTGTTGGCTGCCCGCTGATGTTGTAAATACATGTATTGCAAACAAGTACAGATATACATATATATTTCTATACACACACACACAAACATATATATATATATATATATATATATATATATATATATATATATATATATATATATATATATATACATATGTATATGTATATATATACATACATATACACATATCTCACACATACACATGTATACATACATCGTATATACACATATAAATACATACACATATATATATTCGTATATCGTATACACACATAATGCGACACACACATGTGAGTGTACATGGTATCAGATATATATAAACATACACATATGAAAAATATGTATGAGATATATATTTATTTAGATATATATTCATATATACATATATATATATGTGTGTGTGTGTGTGTGTGCGTGTG
>NC_091579.1:7280401-7287901 GCF_042767895.1 Penaeus vannamei
ATTACCGGCTGTCCTACTGGTGCGTAGCTAGATCGGAGCTTGCGCTCCGATTTTGTTGGTTCCTGGATTGGCTCCCGCGCCTATTTTGATACCACCCGGAAACCATAATTGTTGGCTTCCAAATGAACTGTCGCTAGTGGGTTAAGAAATAAAAAAGTAATTTAGCGTAAGCTGTTGTCCTTATGCATATATCTGTTATATTTCTCAAGTAACAATTTATTTTACTGTAAAGAAAGAACATCTGAAACATTTTAACTTTTCTCCTATTCAGGCTCATAGTGACATCATATGCCGAAGATGTTTCAACCTTCTGGACAAAGTAGATGCTCTGGAGGTAGAAATCAGAGACACCAAGGAGGAGATCATCACGAAATTCCAAGAGACAGTGACAGCCTATGGTGGCCGGGCGAGGAGAAGAAAACCAGCAACAGCTAAGAAGACAGACTATGTGTTTCCAAAGGTGTGTGGTGATGTCTTCATCTGTTTTTGATCTTGTGTTTTGAAGAAGAAACTAATCATGGATATGTTCATTTATTATTATTATTATTTTTTGTTTATATATTTTCTTGATATTTTTTCATTGTTAATGGTTTTAAGCTCAATTATGTTGGACTCAAAAAGTAGTTCAAGCTGACTTGTAACTTGTATAACAGTCAAGGTTGTTCATTACCTGAGACAGAGAGAGAAAAAGACACATAATGTGACAGCAGACAAACCGCAAACCCAAAATATTATCCCCTATAATCCTAATTGCACTGGTCTTTCACTTTCTCTTTGTCTATACTTAAAGGTTGAGCCTGAAGAAGATATTTTGGGTTTGGAAATGGATGAGAATTTTGAGCCACGTATGGAAGACCTGTTGGAGGAGGAGCAGGATCACCGAGAGGATCGCACCATCCAGGATGAGGAATGGGAGCCTGAGTTCAAGAGGCCTAAGATCAAGAGGGAGCCTGTTGAGCCTGGTATGTTTTATTATTGTTATTAATATTACTATTATTGGTATTGTTACTGTTGTTGCTGTTATTATTATTATTATTATTATTATTATTATTATTATTATTATTATTATTATATTGTTGTTTATTATATTATTATTTTTTATTATTATTATTATTATTATTATTATTATTATTATTATTATTATTTATTTTTTTTTTTATTTTTTTATTTTTTTATTATTTTTTTTTTTTCCATTGCTGAAGGTCATTGCAAGGCCAGTTGGCATTGTAAGTGCTAAGTGAGGCAGAGAGAAGAGTGGACAGACAAAAAAATATGTAGTGAATAGTAGAAAAAGACAAATCATTATTTTCACTCATATATTTTTTGTGCATAAAAAGAAGGAAAAAATTCATATATTTATATATTTGTCTGACTCTTTCTTTCTCTGTCTCTCGTTCTCTCTATATCTTCTTTCAGCCACACCCCATGATATCCCCATACTCACACTCACCTAGTTGAGCCTCTTGTGCCTGACACACCCATTTTTCCCTCTTCTGTTGTTACGTGAATGAACTGTAGCGAGTGTGATGCTGTAGAGTTCATACAGCTATATCCTAGATATTTTCTTTCACATACCATACTATTATACTTATACTATAGAAAGTAACCTCTGGATAAGTAACATCTAGATACCTATGAATATATGTAAGTGTACATTTTGTTGTTTAACCCGTTGGATCTGGTAGCGTCATGGAAGTTACGGTCCTGAAAATACAGGCAGTGGGTTATGCAACTTCCAATATCCCAGGCATGTGCGAAGACCCATTAGCCGTGACAAGACGCTGTGCCTCCCCTTTGTAAAGTTATTTTGTGTAAACTTTTTTAGCCTTTTTGCTATTTTCTAATGTCCGTAGTTGTCTTTTGATTTGCTTCATCCACATGATGATAGCTTATTTTCCTTGGACAGACTCCATATCATCTATCCATGTAGTAAATAAATCAGTGCAAAAAAAAAAAAATGTATTGAACATTTGGTGTTTTGTGTCGTATTATTATTTTTTCCTAGTTTCCAATTTTCCTTAACACAACCTGTGCTGCCAGTCACAGTTGCTAGGAATACAGTGTGCAGCATGGAAGTGTCATCCTCCCTTGAGTTGGTGCTCTTTCAGTCACGGATTACAAACATAACATTCCACATTCGTTTATCAATGGGAATAATGCTACTAAAGCCTCCTTCCAAGTGCCACAAGAGTCTAATCACACTCCAAGAGGTATATGCACTCGTGGCATGTCTTTTTCCTTGAAGGGACTGTAATATCATCCTGATGGTATGATAGATAAAAAGATATATATAATTTTTTTTTTCATGCCAGAGACTCTTAAATGTCCACTGAGTGTAATGTTCCTCCAAGAACTTTGTGCACTAATGGTGAGTCATTCCCATCACTTTGGCCCTTAGCAAAAATTTTCAATGAGGGCATGTTCATGTAACCCTGATCTCAGTCAAATTTTTCATGACAGAATGGTCTTAACACCTGGATCCAATGGGTTGATTGGCAATTTATCTCCACTTTCATTTGACACAAGGGGTAACCATGCTTATATTTTCAATCTTAAGCTCCACTGGCACTCACATTTTAGAAATGGCTATGAAATATACATTTTCTGGTTTGTGAAAATGAGTTCTTCTAATGCCTGCAACCAAGATAAAAACCATAATGGAACTTAAAAAATCATATATACCTTTTTTGTAACTAGGTGGACAGACAAGCTGGAGCATTTGCTGTTCCTAGGAGTTAAGAACTTATTTCTAGTCTATTGGGATGTTAGACTTGTACTTATCATTGGTGATCCTGAAAAAAATTCACAGCACTATTATGATCTTTTTTTGGCTACCATATTAGAGAACTCATCATGGAGGACAGGTTTATTTTTAGTAATGATACAGAGACTTCTATGATGCAAATCAGTTACATTTTGTGCTTACTATTTTTTTCATTTAAGTTATATAATTTACTCCATCTTGTCATTTGATCAAGTTGTTATCTATAATCTCTGATCTGTACAAACATGCTGAAAGTTCCTACAGTCAACCACTCACTGGGGCTTTTGTTAAAGGGGGTGCAGAGCCTCATCTACTCTTTGTTTCCATCCTCGAGGGTCCCCCTTAGTGAGCTGCCAGTTGGGATGAGCTCTCACTCCTCATGACATATTTGATCAGTCTGGCCAAGCCATGACTTCTTAGAAGGAAACAACCTAGTGGGGTAATCATTCATAGAGAATTAAGCCTGGGTTGATGATCCCTGATTGGTTAAGTAATGGGTACTATGCTGGTCTTACAGTGTAACCATTAATTGGACATGTGGTCTAGTTAACTGTACCCTACATGGCTGAAAATATGGACATGGGGTTATGCAAGTGACTGCTCTGCTTGGGCGTGCAGCGTGTAAGCTGGGTTTACGCAAATACTCGTGTGAGGTGACAAGAGACTATGGTTCCCCTTTGCAAAGTTATTTTGCATAAACTCTTTTAGCTCCTTTGCCATTTTCCAATGTCAATATTTGTCTTCTGATTTGCTTTATCCAGATGGTATTAGATTAGTTTCCTTGCACAGGCTTCATATCATTTCTCTATGTAGTAAATAACTCAGTGTAGCAAGAAAAAAAAACAATGTAACATTTTGTTATTTCTTTCATATACCTTGTTTTTTTGTAAACAAATTTCATAATACAACCTGCCAAGAATATGATGCTGAGTGTGGAAATCATGTCCTCCCTGGAGCCAGTGCTCTTCTAGCCATGGCTTATGGACATTACATCCACACTCGTTTATTGATGTGAATAATGCAGAAGCCCCCTTCTAAATGCTAAATGAATCTAATCACACACCAAGAGGTTTGTGCACTCATGGCGAGTCTTTTACGTCACCCTGTCCTTTGCACATGATGGCAAGTTCACGTCACCTGGTCTGTGGCCATTTTGTGCCATGACGGTATTTCACATCATCTGGCCCTCAACCAGAATTTTTCATGATGGGATGGTTACATTACCCTGATCAAAGGGGTTAATTTTCAACCAGGTTTCTTGTGAAGGAATTAGGAGTGGTTGAGGTGGTTTGGTGAAAATTTTGTATTCAACATGACTCCATCTGAATGGTTTGAAAATGGCTTAGTATTTCCTTGAATTTTTCATTATTAAAAAAAAAAAAGTCAAGTTTTATGGCCTTGGAAGAGATAACAGTGATACATAAGATAACCTGAACTGTATCCATGTTGACAAATGTAGAAAAGGTATGAATGAGACTGGGTATCTTCACAATACAAGAGATGTATTTGACCGGTTTCGATTACATCTTCATCAGAAATACATTACGTCTTCATCAGAAATACATGTATTTCTGATGAAGACGTAATCAAAACTGGTCAAATACATCTCTTGCATTGTGAAGATATCCAGTCTCATTCATACCTTTTCTACATAAGATAACCTGTTTTGACTTTGTGTACATTGTTGGCTGCTTGATCAAACATTGGAGGGTAAGAGTTGAAGTAGAAATTGGAAATTGAGTAGTTGGGTTGCATGGGTTAGCTAGATGGATGGAAAGAAGGTGGTTGAGTAGGTGAGTGAATGAGTGAGTGAGAGTGAGAATGAGAGATGTGAGAAAGAAAGAGTTAGAGAGAGAGGGAGAGTGAGACAGAAAGAATGTGACATAGTAAGTAATGCTATATGTAAAGTTGTGTTTATATTATTTCTTCATCATATTGCCATCATTGTCAGTAATAGTATAAGTGAAATGTTTTCCCTGCAGATCCAAATGGACCTCCAAAAAGAAAACGAGGAAGACCCAGGAAAGATGCTTCCAAACCAAAGGTAATGAGAAATTTCTTCTTCTGTGGATTTGTAATGGGCTCCCAGAACTAAATTCAACAGTTGTAATTCGTCTGAGGAGAAAGAGAATCACATTTTATTTTTTTCTTTCTTTTTCCTTTACTTTACTTTTAGCATGTTTTTTTTTCTCTCTCTCTCTCTCTCTCTCTCTCTCTCTCTCTCTCTCTCTCTCTCTCTCTCTCTCTCTCTCTCTCTCTCTCTCTCTCTCTCTCTCTCTCTCTCTCTCTCTCTCTCTCTCTCTCCCTCTCCCTCTCCCTCTCCCTCTCCCTCTCCCTCTCCCTCTCCCTCTCCCTCTCCCTCTCTCTCTCCTCCTCCTCCTCCTCCTCCCCCTCCTCCTCCTCCTCCTCCTCCTCCTCCTCCTCACCCTCCTCCTCCTCCTCCTCCTCCTCCTCCTCCTCCTCCTCTGTCTTTTCCTTCTCCTCCTCCTCTTCCTCTTCCTCTTCCTATTCTTCCTCCTCCTCCTCCTCCTCTTCCTTTTCCTCCTCCTCCTCCTCCTCCTCCTCCTCCTCCCCCTCCTCCTCTTCCTCCTTCTCCACCTCCTCCTCCTCCTCTTTCTTTTTCTCCCCCTTTTTCTCCTCCTTTTCCTCCTCCTCCTTTTCCTCCTCCTCCTTTTCCTCCTCCTCCTTTTCCTCCTCCTCCTTTTCCTCCTCCACTGCCTCTTAACTTTCCTGTTTCCTCCTTTTTTCTCATTATATCATAGGTACAGAAAGATTAATGATATTTTGGATATAGCTTGCTGGCAGCCATTTACAAATTCAGGTCGCTTTTTTTTTTTTATTATTATTATTTCCAAAAGACATTATTGTTGAGTTTAGTTATTGTGTCCGCTTGTCTTTTCTCTGTGTATAGAGCATGTGACTTAACTTAGGTTGTCATATCTGAATCATATTACTTACAGAGTTTTAAATATCAAGTAAGTATATCCAATTGCTTTTAAACAAAGGGAAAACAAGAACGAAAGAAGGAAAATGTTGATATAGATCATTAGGATATACACTTAAAGGAAAATTGAGAAAATGGAATTAAGACTAGAAGGTGTCGTGAAATAAAGTATATGTTTTCTCTTTTGTGTGTGTGTGTGTGTGTTGTTGATTTTTGATGTGAGAACAAATTTGTTGTTTTTGCATTATGAAAAGAACAGTTGTAAGCCTAAAGAAATTGTGGAATACACCCTTTGAAGCTCAAAATCCTCTACTAAGAAATAATGCCACAAAAAAACAACTGGTATACTAAAATATGGCAAGAGGATAAGAAAAATGTATTTTTTAAATTGACCGTTCTAAAGTTACAATAAGACTTCCTACAATCTCGTAGATTCTAGAGAAAGAAAATTGTGTTAAGAACTGGTTTGTTTTCCACAATATCTTGAAGCATATGGCCATGATTTTTTTTTTCCATGATGAAGTTTAGTAAATGGTATATAATAAAAATTTCATCTGAATATGAGAAAAAGAAAGACACATGCACACAAGAAGTATATATATAATTACATAAGGAATATTTAAAAAAGGAAGAAAACAAAGTTGCATATTTATTTGGAATTAGAAATACAGTAAACTCTCTCTTATACGATTTTCTATTATCTGGTGACCACAAAATATCTGGAGGAAATTACTGAAAATGAATATGGTCATGAAAATGCCAAGAATAGTACCTTGTGTTGGAATACATTATCAATACATATCTAAAGTATTCAGGGAAGATTTTAAAATCTATGGTATGCTTACAAAAAAAAAAGAAAATAAAAAAATGCTGAAGTCCAATAAGACTGAGCAAAAGTTAAGAAACCCTATGTAGATTTGTGTTAAGATTCCATATGTCAGAGGGATTCTTTCTTCACAACTGGAAATGAAGCATAAGTAAATTGTGTCAAGTGCATCTGCCCTTGTTCAGAGACTAATGATGAAAGAAAGGGTGAAGGCAAAGAAACTGACAAACAACCAAACATTGCTTAGGAAAATAAAAAAAAATGGCAAATGGACAGTGACCTGTTCTTTGCCACATCTCCAGTATCCTTCCTTGTCAGGTTTGTTGCAGTCCTCCACTACAAGTTCCACTCAGAGTAATGATAGTGAATAATTATGATACTGGTGGATATATTTTTATTTTATTTTATTGGGATATGAAGGTCATTCTCTTACATTTGTGTTTGTGTTATGCCACTGTTGTTGATTTTGTTTTATGAAAAGTGTCAGTGAACATGAAAAGTAAGGAAAGCAGTAGTAGACAGGCATCCAAACAGTATTGCAGAAAGTAAATCAAACAAGCCCTTTTTTCCTTATCACCACAACTCTTATTCAGTAAACATGATTTTAGGTCTGTATTATTTATCATGCCATCACCTTTTACTGTACTCCGGTATCCAGAACATACAGATCTTGGAAAAATGTTCATGGTCTACATTGCTGCTGAGAACTTCTAGTGTTACAGACTGGCTCATAGTGGGAATAAGTATCTTTACCATAGCTACAAAGTCTGATAATCTGATCTAATGAACTCCCCAAACATTTTAGATAAAAGAGAGTTTACTGTGCGTTATTAGTATTATTTATATTTATTTTATTTTATTTATTATAAATTATTAATTCAGTGATGAGTGTAAAGAAAGAAGATGGAGAAGGTTACAAGCAAAGTGTATTACATAACCTTCTCCATCTTTCAGGGAAGTTCTGAT
>NC_091579.1:7297901-7300401 GCF_042767895.1 Penaeus vannamei
CTTTGAAAACACATAGGGAGATGGAACACAGAGAGCATTTAGATTGCAATGAAATATGTGGTATTTGTGGGGAAAAGTATCCTTCCAAAATAGCTCTAAAGCGACACATGATGGTGCACAATAGAGACCACCAGTGCAGTTATTGTGGAAAGAAATTAAGTTCAAAAGCAGCACTTGATGTGCATGTCAATATGGTTCATACCAAAGAGCATTCATTTGTTTGTCCTCATTGCAACAGAGAATTTTATGCCAAGCACCTTTTACAAATGCATGTAAAACGTGTTCACAGTGACCGAAGTGACTTTCAGTATAGGTGTAAGCTCTGTGGTAAGGTTTATCTTCAGGAGTGGGAGTTAACATTACACCATAAGACTCACACTAATGAACGTAATTATAAATGTGATGTGTGTGGAGATGCTTTTTACACCATATCTCGAATGAGATATCACAGAGCCACCCACAAAGCCACACGAGATTCTGAGTGTCCCATGTGTACTCAGATGTTCCGCCGTGATGTGGACACAAAGAACCACTTAAGAAGAGTTCACAAGATCCTGCATCCAGGTCACTTTATGGAACTGTGTGCCCGCTTTGGGAAGGAGAAGGCAAGAGAACTCCAGATGGAGGTTGTAAATGAAAAAGGAGCGTCTCTTGTTGATGAGGACGGGTCTGAGCACATTACCCTGTACCGTGTGGAGGAGGAGCAGGAACCCCCTGTTCAGGTCATCATCCCTGATGCAATGGAGATGATGGTTCTAGATCCTTCCATGGATGTCTCTGCAACATCAGAGACTCAGGAGGAGAATGTCACCTATGTCTATGAGATGAATCAGGCAGACTTGAAGCATGAGCAGCAGATAATTAGTATCATCAAGATTGATGACTTTGATAGCTGATGGCAGTGTGCCTGTTAGATGTGGATGATGAGTGTTAGGGGATGATCCTCCTGTGTGCTGAGTCTACAGAATACTGTCTCCATTATTGCAGGGGTTGGATGAGGGAGACCATCCAGCAGAAACTCCAGGCAACTCAAATGAGACGAGTGAAGAGGGTCGTATGTGCCGGCCAGGAGCAATGAAAACCAAGAACTGTATCTACTGTGATGAGGAAGTCCCTATTGTGCAGCTAATGAGTCACCTGGAGGGTCATGAGCAACAACAGTATCCATGTCCCTACTGCTCATTGAAGGCTCCAAGACTCTCGCTGTCTAGGCACATTCAGCAGCAGCATCAAGAGTTCATCATGACCTGTGAGATATGTTGTGCAAAATTTCTAGAGTCAGATCTCTACAGGAAGCACCTGGAAACCCATTGTGTTGGATTGCATCATTGCTCAGACTGTGGTAAGATTTTTGGAACTGAGGATGAACTTCATAATCATGCAAATGTGGCACACATCCCAAAAAGTGAAGATAATTATAGTTGCTCTTTGTGTAGTAAGACATACACAAGCCGATTCAAATACATTAGCCATGCTCTAAAATTCCACAAAGGTGGCATTCCAATTGAAGGTGTTGTGTGGGGTGGACGGGGTTTGTTAGCGTGCAATATATGTGAGAAGAGATTTAAGAAAGCTTCACTCTTCATTACACATGAAAAGACCCACAGAACAAGAAAATTCCATTGTCATTATTGCTTGAACAAATACCCATCAGAATATTTCTTGCATGACCATCTTTTGACTCATCAGTTTGGAGATTATGACTGCAGTGATTGTTTAGTCAAGTTTGCTTCTCGTAATCAGTTAAACATACACAAAGAGAAAATGCACAACCACAAGGTAAACAGAGTGTGTGAATACTGCAACAGAGAATTTAAAGAGTACATACAGCTTATCAGCCACAAGAGGAAAGCACATCCTGAGTCAGAGGAATCTCAGAAGGCAAAATACACCTGTGGTGACTGTGGCCGTAAATTTATGGTAAAGGGTAACTTCTTGAGACACATGAAATTACATGAAAAAGGCAAGTCAGAAAAGAAATGTGCTTGTAACATATGTGGTAAAGTGATGTCCAATAAGTATGCCTTAGCATCACACTTGAACACTCATACTCGAGAATCTTCACTGAAATGTAAAAGCTGTGATAAAACTTTTGTGACTAAGTATACTCTTCTTGATCACGTGAGAAGAATTCACGATGAGTTAGGCTCCGGCAGAGACAAGATTTGCAAACAGTGTGGTCGTAGTTTCTTCACCAACGCTGAACTCAAATACCATTTAAAGACACACACTGGAGAGAGACCTTATAGGTGTGAAATGTGTGGAGAAACTTACCTCTCCTCTTCCACTCTTAGATATCACATGCAGAAGCATTCCAATGTTATGTTTGTCTGTCAAGACTGTCAGGCAAAATTCAAGAATTATGTAGGATGGAGTGCACATATGAAACGTGTACATGGAGTTACTTGTGTCAAGGATTATACCAGAGAGCATGGCATATTACAGGCTGTGTTAGAAAAAGAATCACCTCTTTACATTGTTGCTCAGGGACATGCAAAGA
>NC_091579.1:7305401-7320401 GCF_042767895.1 Penaeus vannamei
ACCCCTCTGAAGGGACCCGCCTGCGCCGCCGTCGTCCTGCAAGCTACAGACCCTGTGACTTGTGTGGGGTCATTCCCTTTGGAGACATAGATCGCCATGTTGCGGAGTACCATCCTGAAGCTCTGGTCCGTGCATGTGCTCTCTGTGACATGCGTTTCCGCACTTTTCGCCAGCTAGGTGGACATGTACTGCGTGTTCATGGGCCAAGTTTTCTTTGTCCAGCTTGCTCTGAGTGCTTCACTGATGCAGGAGCTTTTACTGCTCATCTGAATGGTGCACATGCTGAAATTCCTACAGCCTTTATGTGTGTGGTGTGTAGGCACTCTTTTCTGAATGTGGGAGACTATTGCTCTCACATGCTGACTCACCAGGCAGAAGCGTCGGTGCAGGCTACCAACAGGCAAGAAGAAGAAGGTGGTGCAGCATCTTTAGCTGATGCTCTCAGTGGATCATCTGTGCAGGATGACAGAAATGAGTGCAGTCACTGCCAGAAGAAGTTCAAGTCAATAATGGCCATGAAGCGCCATATGCAGCGCAGTCATGGTGAAAAACCAATGTTCAAATGTAAGATCTGTTATCTGAAGTTTCAGTCTAATGGTGCACTTCTTGATCACACAGAAACCCACACTACAGGAGCAATACAGTGCCCATTATGCCCTCAACAGTTTGCAAAGTTCCACCACTTAAGGAGCCATTGCGATAATACACACCATGATACTGTCTCTTTTCATTGTCAGCATTGCTCTCATATTGCAAAGTCCATCAATGCACTCTTTACACATGTCCTTGTTCGACATCCTGATCAATTAGGATTGGCTCGAAATATTCGCTGCACAAAATGTGGGGAAAAATTCCACTCTGGGCGAGAGCTGGCACAGCACAAGTCCAGTCGTCATGCAGAGCTCGTGAAGTGCACGTATTGTGGGAAACAGATGAGTAAGTATCTCCTTGCTGCACATGTTAATGAAAAGCACACTAAACAACACAAGAGTGAATGTTCCTATTGTGGCGAGTTATTCTTCAATCCAGGCAAGCTCTCTGAGCATGTGAAGCGCCACCATTTACGGGAGCATTATTCACGTTTTGTGTGTCAGACTTGTGGGAAGGCATACATTACAAAAAATGAGCTTCAGCGTCATACTGCTACACATACCAATGAGAGACGTTACAAGTGTGAATTTTGTGGGAGGGCCTACTTCAAGGCTGGAGATCTGACTTACCATAGGCGCACTCATACAGGTGAACGACCTCATGCTTGTAATTCATGTGGAGCAGCCTTCAGCCGTCCTTCTGAGCTAACCACACACTTAGCTCGCACCCATGGGCTGCACCACAGAACGAGGCGTTACTTTAGATCGGCTCTGCCAGATTCTTTGAATGCAGCCACTGAGGCAATCCTGGGAGAATCTGGAAATCAAAATCTTGATGTTCAGGTAGTCACAGGTGGCGGGGAGGATGGTGCACAGCTTATCACAGAGGTTGGGGAGGATGGCCATGTTGTGCATGTGGTACAAAGTGAAGCCTCCTTGCAAATGGTGCAGGCCCTCTCACAGGAGTTGGACAAGGAACAGCAACATGATGTTACAAATGACCAAGGAGACATGCAGGTCATTTATGTGGAACTGGTTGAATGAAGTCCCACAGTCTTTCAGTTTTTTAAAACTTATTATTATTCTTTTTTTTGTGGTTATGAATGCATTTATGAATATAACTTTAAACAGCAGATGTCATGTCTAGTGTCTCATGTTAAAGAATATGTCTACACAAAGTCAAAAAATAAGTTCCAACTTATTAAACATGTAATATACTAACCCAAGTACAAAGTAACATTTGCATATAATATATTGTCTTGTATATAATGGAATGTGTTCATTTGGAAATATAGCAAAAATTTCTGTATGCATTTCATTATTTCCTAAATAGCTTTCATTATGAAATGAATATTTGTAACTATAGTAATGGTAATATAGGCTTTCTCATACATATTTCACTGGATGAAAAAAAAAAGGGAATGGAAAAAAGCACAAGATAAGATATATATGTGACTCCATGAATATATATTATTATTCCTGGAGAAAGAAAATTCAAATGTTCTTCTTTGTTGTGTTTGTTTGATTTAAAATTACAGTGAATGGTAGTTGCTTATGCTTGCGGTCATTAGCATTACAAAGGAATTTTTTTTTTGTTTTACTCGAAAAAAGGTTTGGAACGGAGAACTTGGGTTTCCTTTCAAACTTTGAGAAGACATACTCATCCATGATATTGTTTTCATTATGCTTTTCATATGATGTTGCAAGAATATTCATTGTATTTTTATTATTTCATTTTTTTGTTTCCATAATGTTATTGGTTGTAGGATTGTTCTTTATGTTACTACTATCATTGTTATTATAACTATTTGTATTGTTGTTATTATTATTATTGTTATTATTATTATTATTATTATTATTATTATTATTATTATTATTATTATTATTACTCTTATTATTATTATTATTATTATTGTTACTCTTTATTATTATTAATTATTATTGTTATTGCCCTGCCCTGCCCTGCCCTGCCCTGCCCTGCCCTGCCCTGCCCTGCCCTGCCCTGCCCTGCCCTGCCCTGCCCTGCCCTGCCCTGCCCTGCCCTGCCCTGCCCTGCCCTGCCCTCCCCAACCCAACCCTACCCTACCCTACCCTACCCTACCCTACCCTACCCTACCCTACCCTACCCTACCCAACCCTACCCTACCCTACCCTACCCTACCCTACCCTACCCTACCCTACCCTACCCTACCCTACCCTACCCAACCCTACCCTACCCTACCCTACCCTACCCTACCCTACCCTACCCTACCCTACCCTACCCTACCCTACCCTACTTTTCCCTTCCCTGACCCGACCCGATCCGATGGTGATAGTAAAAATAACAATATTATTGTATGACTTCGATATGGGTATGTTAGAGTTGAATTTCTTATAGTGCGGACGAAAATTGACAGCATATATGTCGAAAATATACTGTTCCTGTTTATATTATTTGTTAATGTTAAGGTAAAGGTCTCATGGGAATGGTTGCACAGAGACAGACTTGCATACTTTTGGGAAGAGTGTGCAAGATGTGCCCATTTCTTGCATGACTGGTCGCTTTAAAGAAGTGATAGTGTGTGAAGGAGTAGTACAAAAGGCCGTATTTTCCTCAGGGCAATGACGAGGGTCTCCTTGAGGGTGTAAAAGAGGGGTCCCTGGCAGTGTCTCCCGGGGACGAGGTCCTGCAGCTCCTGGACGCCGCGCCCAATTTAAGGTCCTACCTTAGCCTCAGCCGGGACTCGTGGGGGCGGTGGGCGCTGGCCTGCAGGTCCTGCGGCCACACCCTCACCTCGGCCCGCTCTGTCGCCTCACACCGCTGCCACTACGAGTGCGGGCGCTGCGGGGCGGAGGAGAGCACACTGGCAGGCCTCAAGCTGCACCTTGCCGCCTGTGCCACCCAGCGGGATCGGGGTGGCAGCGCCCAGGGCACCCTCCACCGGTGCCAGTTCTGCGCTGCGACTCTGGCCGACGAGCAGCTCCTGAAGGAACACCGGGATGAACATGTGAACGATTGCCTGAAGAAATATGCTGAGCTGCTGAAGGAGAAAGGTCTGGCCGAGGCGCCCTCTGCAGAGCCACAGTCCCTGCCCAGACGGGGACGCCCCAGAAAGATGACAGACTGTACCAACTGCAAGCTTGTCTTTGCCAGCATGGCAGACTTGTCATTTCACATGAAGCTGTCACATCCAGACGAACTGCCGCACGTGTGCAGGCTCTGCCCTGAGAGGTTCCTGCATAAGAAGCAACTGCAGCTTCACATTGTAGAACACTTCCTGGGTTCTTTTTCGTGTGAATTCTGTTCAGTTCATTTTGGGAAGAAGTATCCCTTCCTGCGGCACATGGAAGCCCAGCATACTGGGGACTTCTTAATCAAGTGTGAGTTTTGTGAGTTCACCACAGGCAGCTTCGATGAGTACCGACGGCACAGACACGAGCCGCACCAGGCCGGCCAGGGCGATGTCGACGAGGCCGTCACGTGCGAGCAGTGCGGCGAACTCCACCCCCGCGACGAGACGGAGGAGCACCTCGAGGAGCACAGGGTCATACAGAAGCCGGTGCCTCTTCCGGCGCAACTCTCGGCGCCCAGGCGGATCGTCAGGCGGCGGAAGCGGGGCAGGCTGAGCAAAATGCAAGTCCAGAGGTGTCTGGATTGCAAGCTCGTGTTCTCCAGTGCAGCGGCTTTGTCTCGGCACAACTACTCCCTCCATCCGTATAAGTTTGCGAATGAGTGTGTAATGTGTGGCCACCGGTTTAAAGGGAAGCGGGCCCTGGAGCTGCATGTGGAAGGCCACAGGAGCGGCTCCTGCTGGTGCCCCATATGCAAGCTCAGGTTCAGGCACCGGCATCATGTCGAGAGCCATTTTTCCAAAGCTCATGCAGACGTGACCTCAATACCCTGCGAGTACTGTGAAAGCCGCCTGACCTCGTACAGTAAGTACATCTATCACTGCCAGACAGCTCATGCCGACTTACTAGAGGATCGCGCAGACCTGACTTGCAGCGAGTGCGGGGAGAAGCTGGCCAGCCGCATCTTGATGAACCAGCACTTGGCCAGGGAGCATGGCCTGAAGAAGCTAAATGCTCCCAAACAGGAATGCCCAGTCTGCAAGAAGTTCTTCGTCCACGTGGATGTCCACATGAACCTCCACACGAGAGCCATCCAGTTCCCGTGCGAGGACTGCGGCGAGGTGTTTTTCCAGCGGTCAAGCCTCTTGGCACACCACAAACTGCGCCACGACCCCAGTGCCAGGGCGCACGCGTGCAAGGTTTGCGGCAAGAGTTTCATCAGCAGCGCCCTCCTGCGAACCCACGACGAGCAGGTCCACCTCCACAAGCGCCAGTTCTTCTGCGAGATATGCGGCAAGCGCTACAAGAACAAGTCGGCGCTCACCTACCATCTGAAGGTGCACCGGGGGGAGCGGCCCTACAAGTGCCAGGAGTGCGGCCAGGGCTTCCACCGGCCCTCGATGCTCAAGACGCACATGGAGGGCACGCATCACCTCCCGTACGCGTACCTTTACCGCAAGCCGCAGCGGCGCGCGGGCACCGGCCTGGGGGCGCCCAAGGCCTTGGGGGCTGAGCCCGAGGGCGGGGAGGCTGCGCCACTCACCTCCACTGACCTCGACCTCGGGGTCACGAAGGCGGTCGTGATTGGAGACGAAGTGGGGATCGGGGGCATGAGCGTGGTGGGGGACATGGGCATGGTGGAGGGGGTAGAAGGCGTGGACATGGAGGGCGTGGCCGGGGTGGAGAGCGTGGGTGTGCCAATGGGCGAGTCGCAGATTATCACGGTAGAGGAAGGCGTTTATATAATCCAGGTCATGGACGACACGTAGATGAGGTACAAAACGCCATGAATGTATGTACTGTATGTGCGCATGTACGTACGTACGTATTTTGTATATTTTTGTATATGTTAATTTGATATGTATATATATGTCTCTCTCTCTCTCTCTCTCTCTCTCTCTCTCTCTCTCTCTCTCTCTCTCTCTCTCTCTCTCTCTCTCTCTCTCTCTCTCTCTCTCTCTCTCTCTCATCTCTCTCTCTCTCTCTCTATCATTTTATCTGCCTCTCCCTCTTCCTCTCCCTCTCTCCCTCTCCTCCATCCCTCTCTCTCCCCTCCTCTCCCGCTTTCTTTTTATCTCCCTCTCCCTCTTCCTCTCCCTCCTCCCTCTCTCTCTCTCTCCCTCTCTCTCTCTCTCTCTCTCTCTCTCTCTCTCTCTGTCTGTCTGTCTTTCTCTCTCTTTCTTTTCTCTTTCTCTTTCTCTTTGTCTCTCTCTTTCTTTCTCTTTTTTGTCTCTCTCTCTCTCTCTCTCTCTCCCTCTCTCTCTCTCTCTCTCTCTCTCTCTCTCTCTCTCTCTCTCCTCTCCCTCTCTCTCCCTCTCCCTCCTTCTTCCCTCTCCTCTCCCCTTCTCCCTTCTCCCTCTCCTTCTCCTCTCTCTCTCTCCTCCTCTCCTTCTCCTTCTTCTCCTTCTCCTTTCCTTCTCCCTCTCTCCTCTTCTCCTTCTCCCTTCTCCCTCTCCCTCTCCCCTCTCCTCTCCCTCTCCCTCTCCCTCTCCCTCCTCTCTCTCTCTCTCTCTCTCTCTCTCTCTCTCTCTCTCTCTCTCTCTCTCTCTCTCTCTCTCTCTCTCTCTCTCTCTCTCTCTCTCTCTCTCTCTCTCTCTCTCTCTCTCTCTCTCTCTCTCCCTCTCCCTCTCTCCCCCCTCTCCCTCTCTCCCCCCTCTCCCTCCCTCCCTCCCTCCCTCCCCTCTCCTCCCTGCCCCCTCTTGACACTGTACCTGAACTCATCAGAGTGTGCTTGAGTAGTCCATCGCCTCGCCGTGCGCCAAGGTCGTGGTTTCATTGGCACCTGAATTCAGCAACCATTGCAGACGCCAGGGACACCGAAGCACTGCAACTACATGTTCGCGACACTGTCTGGCCATGCTATATCGCACCGCTATGATCTGGAAGGGCTACCTTTATGATCAAGTACAAAATACAGAGAAATAATCTCTGCTATCGTGGAAGATACTTAAATGATGCTATTTAGATTTACTTGACATGTAACGGCGCAGTCGAATGTTTGATGGTATTCCAGCAATGACTCTGTATCGATTGGTGCTGCAGCAAAGGCCAACAAACGCCGCCCGCATAGTTTGTCAATAACAATGTTAATACATTCCTCTTTGGTGATTTATGGTCAAGTCAAGAACCAGTCCAAGCTCCATAGCTCTGTGTGTGTGGCGAAGTTGTTGGTTCTTGTCATTTATGGTGATCGCTTGATGCTCTCCTGTTAAGGATGATTTTTATTCATATTTTTACATTGAGTGTTTTACTACATCCGATTGACTGTTTATTTCTTGGAGTGATTATAGGTCAGTATGCCTTATGTCATAGCAGATATTTTAATATATTATTATATTGGGTTTAATTGCAAAATACTATAAAGAATATTAATATGGTCGTTATTTTACATGGCCCTAATTTTCTGTACAAGATTACATTGCCGAGCTTAATTGTATTTACTGGGAAAAAAATCGGTCAAACCTCTTTGATTTAGATTTCCTGTTTTGGTTTTGCAATTTCAGTCTTGAATGATGCCTTTCGAAATTTTAAGAAAGTGGTCCACATTATGAAGGTTGAAATCATGAACAAATCAGAACTATACAGGTTTAACTTCGAATATGCCACCGAGTATTACGTCTTGTAATTTCTGTGAAAAAAAACTTTTCCATGGGGCAGAGGTGATACAAAATTGACCCATATGCGAGTTTCTACAGTGGTTTGAAATATATCTTTCGGTTTCCACCAATTGGGAATTGTCGAATCACGAAAAGCGGAAACTTCATCTGAGATTTTTGTTGCAAGTTCTCACGATGGTTGCATGTATCCGTAGTCAAAGGAATCACGCCTTAAGAGATTAGGGCCATAAGATGCAAATTAGATTGACAGTTGTGAATCGTATCATAATATGGGGGTTATTTTTGTTACAAATGCACACTGTGTAAAGCAAAGTTCATACATTTGTCATTTATGAAATTTTATAGGGAAACTAGTGCCGCAAATAAAATATTTTTTATGATTATGAGTTTTCTTCTTTACCAAGGTGTAAGACTATAATACAATATATATCTTAAAAATAACATTATGCATAATTGTGCAAAATAAAGGCAGGATTTAAGGTATTCAGAAATACATTGGAGGTTGATAAAGAAAGGTGATGTAATACACGAAAAATTTAATGCTAAACTGTTCAGGTGACAAGATGAAAGTCATGTATGCATTTAAAATATAAACAGTATACACATATATGCAATTAATATATATATATATATATATATATATATATATATATATATATATATATATATATATATATATATATGGAATGATAGAAAAATATCACACACACACACACACACACACACACACACACACACACACACACACACACACACACACACACACACACACACACACACACACACACACACATATATATATATATTATATGTATTTGAATAAGTACTTATGTAAATGTTATATATAATGTATGACTGAATTATTGTGGGATGGATAGGAAGAAAATGTTTTAAGAATATACATTTTATTTTGTGCGATGAGTCATTGACGTGCATGTGCTATTTAGAGATACCACATAAGAATCACATTTCTGAGTTCCGCGAAAAATCTATGTGGAAAAATACCTGGTTGTTCGAGAGTGAGAGTGAGAGCGCGAAAGAGAGAGTAAGAGAGGGAGAAGGGGAAGGGAATACCTGCGTGTGCCGGAGAGGGCGTGGGAGGCGGCGGCGGCAGCGCGCACACGGGGCCCGTACTGATGCCCAGTGTTTGGTCTTTGCAGGCAGAGGCGGTGTGGTTGAGGAAGGGAGGGGGTGCAGGTGACGGTGCCGATGATGCCACTTCCGCTGCCTCTGGCCGGCCTGCGTGCCCCGTGTGCGGCGCCGCCTTCTCCTTCCAGTCGCAGCTGCGGCGCCACGTCCGCTACGAGCACCCCAATGTCGACGCGCAGCGCATCTTGGCCGGGAGCTCGGTGGCGGCGGCGCAGCACCAGGAGGACCTGCTCATGGAGATGAAGGAGGAGGCGACGGGGGACAACGCCCCCGTGCCCATCAACCTGAGCTGCATCTGGTGCGACTGCGACTTCAACGTGAAGGAGGCCTACGACGAGCACCTGGACGAGCACAACAAACAAGCCTACCAACAGTACCTGGAGACGCTGCTGGAGCCCTTCGAGGGCGCCGAGAGCGTCGTCATCGACAAGGTGGAGGAACAGGGGGACAGTGGGGGTGAGGGGGGCGAAGAGGCTCCCGCGGGCGAGGGCGGGGCGCCGCGGAAGAGGCCGGCGCCAGACAGCAAGGACACTGACAAGTTGAGAAAAACCAAAGCGAGTCGAGGCGCTGACCAGGACGGTCTGAAGTGTGCATACTGTGGTTTCTCGTCCCTCGTGAGCGTGTCGATGGAGCGTCACATGGACAAGTGTCACGACAGCGTGGCGAGGCAGTGCCGCCTGTGCGGCGAGCTGTGCAAGGATGCTTCGTCCCTCAAGGTGCATGTGGTCCACCACTTCAACGGAGTGATGACGTGCCCGGTGTGTCCGGTGCGGTTCTCCATCAGGGACCACTTGCTGGCCCACCTGGACCTCTGCCACAAGTCGGGGTATGCGATCAGCTGCTCACACTGCAATTTAAGTTTTAATGATTACGAAAGTTTTGAGGCTCACGAGGCCCGCGAGCACGGGCGTGGGGGCGTTCGGGTGTGCGAGCTGTGTCTGAAGGAGGTGCTGGCCTTTGACTTCCACAAGCACATGCTGGACCACGAGGACGTTGCCCTGGCGAACGGCGAGACGCAGCCGCACGCCTGCAACCTGTGCCGCTCCAGCTTCATGTTCGCCACGCAGCTCTACCACCACAAGTACAAGGACCATCCCGAGTCGTTCGCCTACAAGTGCGACGAGTGCGAGCGCAAGTTCCGCACCGAGTGGATGCTCCTGTCCCACAAGTGGGGCCACAAGTACGGCTCGCACCAGTGCCCCGCGTGCAAGCTCAAGTTCCGGCAGGTGGACCAGCTGAAGAGGCACTTGTTGGGCGCGCACCCTGAGGTGGACGGCTTCTGCTGCAAGTACTGCCCGATCACACTCAAGAACTACTCCACGTACGTTCAGCACCTGAAGTTCAAGCACCCGAAAGAGGCCGGCTATGACAAGCGGCCAGTGAGATGCAAGATCTGCGGGGAGTCCTTTGCTCACAAAGTTCAGTGGAAGTACCACATGCGCAACCACAGCCAAGCCATGCAGACGTGCGAGGTGTGCGGCATCACAGTCAAGAACCTGGAGATCCACATGAACCTCCACACCAAAGAGAAAAAGTATGAATGTCGACAGTGTGGAGCAGTGTACCACAACAAGGCCAGTTTCCACTTCCACATGAAGCGGGTTCACATGGGGCAGGAGGTGCGGAAGCACATCTGCCACACGTGCAAGAAGGGTTTCCTCACCCCCGCCGACCTGCGCATCCACCTGTCGCGCGTCCACCACGGAGAGAGGAACTACTGGTGCACGACGTGCAGCAAGGGCTACAAGAGCAAGGTGTCCCTCACGTACCACCAGAGGCTGCACACGGGGGAGAGGCCCCACCAGTGCACCCTGTGCGGCAGGTCGTTCCGGGTGCCATCCTACCTCAAGCGCCACATGGAGCACGACCACCGCGCGCAGTACCCGGGCGTCTATTTCAAGCAGGGGCGGCCCAAGAGCCAGGAGCAGCGCGGCCAGCCCCGCCGGCGCAACGCGCAGCAGGCCGGCCAGGAGGACGCGCGGGCCACGGAACTTGCCGAGGGGCTGGAGGACGGGTCGGCGCCCATCCCCGAGATAGTTCAGATCACCGTGCCCATGGAGATGGGCGGCGAGGTCATCTCGGCCGTGGGCAGCGTGCAGGACCTCGGCCAGGGCCAGAGCTACGACGTGGAGCAGGACGGGGTGGTCTACGTGGTCTATGAGAGTTAAAATCGGAAACTGAAAATTGTTTATTTTTTTCTTTATTTATTTTTGTTTACATTTCATTGTTATGCAGGGGGATGTGGGAAGATTATGATCTTTTCTTATGTTTATTTTGATGGAAGTACGTTATTTAATTAAAAATTCAAATAACTTATCTATTTTTTGCAGTGTAAATTTTCAGTCTTGTGTCATTCCCAAAGGTTTAAATTCAGACACTGATCCATATGTAAGGATGAAAAACTTTTACAATCCCAGTGATGAGGTAATTTTTGCAATAAAGGTCTTATGAAAATTACATGTTTATTTGTGTATGAGCTAGCCTTTTATATTTGAGAAAAAAAAATGGATTACACTTAAAAAATCAGTATTCATGGTGGCAACTATTATACCAAGGATCAACGACACGATAAAGCATAGAATTATGGCAGCGACCAAGGGAGAAGCGTGGGAGCGAATCGTACGTCGCCCAACACGTGCAATGACGAACAAGAGTCATTTGATCAACTGAAGCTTCGAGTCTGTCTTACCCTATACAAGGGGTGTGGCGTGAAGCGTATGTTCGAAATGGAATTCGGAACAGGCTTGACAAGAGATGAAATTCGAAACAGGCTTGACAAGAGATGAAATTCGAAACAGGCTTGACAAGAGATGAAATTCGAAACAGGCTTGACAAGAGATGAAATTCGAAACAGGCTTGACAAGAGATAAAGTTCGAAACAGGCTTGACAAGAGATGAAATTCGAAACAGGCTTGACAAGAGATGAAATTCGAAACAGGCTTGACAAGAGATGAAATTCGAAACAGGCTTGACAAGAGATGAAATTCGAAACAGGCTTGACAAGAGATAAAGTTCGAAACAGGCTTGACAAGAGATGAAGTTCGAAACAGGCTTGACAAGAGATGAAGTTCGAAACAGGCTTGACAAGAGATGAAATTCGAAACAGGCTTGACAAGAGATGGAATTCGAAACAGGCTTGACAAGAGTTTTGACCGTGACTGAATGCAAATCACGGCCACTGAGTGTCGTCGAGGGTGAGGGCGGCTGGACTGAAAAATACGAAAGTAGATGGGAAGGGATCATCCGTGGCGGCGATATGGAGTTAGACGCGAATGGAAAAGGTTCGGGGCGACGTGATTTAACCAGATACTCTCTGTCTTTCACTCGAATTAGTTTTTTTTTCTGTCTTCGGTATTTGCAGCAGACTGATCACTCATTCTATTAAATAAAAGCACATCGTTCATGAGCTGTACAGTATAGCCTTCTCGAAGTTACTCAAGTGGTCGTTGTCATCATTATAAAATTCAGTATGAAGCTGATCCCGAGTATAGTTGTAAAGATAAGAGAGTTCGTGGTGTCTAATTCAGCAGATTTGTAGCTTGGCAGTGAGAAAGTTCGCCCAAATGCAAAAAAAAAAAAAAAAAAAAAAAAATGTTGGAAAGTGACAAAATCGGCAACTTTTTGTGACCGGCATAGTTGGAGAACTACCTTGCGGTCGCCATCATGAGCTGTCCCTACTTGACTCTCCTAACCAGTGGCGCATCTAGGAATATCCGTCGAAGGGGTTTATAAAAACGTTAAACCGTGGCCAAAAGAAAACCCAATGCAAATCATTATTATTTACGGTGCCTTTAAGATAGTAATTATTTACACAAAATCTTAAACTCTTAAGTATGATAAGATACAGTAGTTTGGGGCGGCAGAACGTGCCAGTGTGTACACGAGTGGATAACGTTTCGAGACGATGAAATTGCGGCGCGAAACAACCGAATTGTTACACGATGGTTTCATGTTTGCGCCTTGAACATTATCTATCGATTACTCAATATAAAGCCGGATACACGAAGAACCTGAGGTAGCCAATTCGTGCTATTCGGTACGCTGTGTGTAATTTGTAATTGGGTGAGACCCTGACCCGTACCCCCTCCTTGCTGACCCATCCCCCTCCTCTGACCCATCTCCCCTCCTCGCTGACCCGTCCCCCTCCCCCTCCTCTCTGACCCCTCCCCCTCCTCTCAGACCCATCCCTCTCCTCTCTGACCCCTCCCCCTCCTCTCTGACCCCTCCCCCTCCTCTCTGACCCATCTCCCCTCCTCTCTGACCCATCTCCCCTTCTCTCTGACCCCTCCCCCCTCCTCTCTGACCCATCTCCCCTCCTCGCAGACCCCTCCCTCTCCTCTCTGACCCATCTCCCCTCCTCGCTGACCTCCCCCCCCCTCCTCTCTGACCCATCTCCCCTCCTCTCTGACCCCTCCCCCTCCTCTCTGACCCCTCCCCCTCCTCTCTGACCCCTCCCCTCGTGCTACCCGCAGACCGGTGCGAGGGGGAGGGGAGGGATGGTTCTGGGACTTTGGACCTAGACCGTATGTGTAAAAATGTGTAAGTGTGCGTCCGTATGTGTACCTGCAGACCGAGTGCGGAAGATGAGTCAGAATGAAGGGTCTCGTGAGTCGGCTCAGTATTATGCATTTGATAGAATAAAAGCTAAAAGAGAATGAGAGGCCTGGAAGTCAAATACTATAGAAAAGTGGAAGAGCCATGTTGTCTAGTTCATTTGAATTACCGTGAGTTGTTACAAATCAATATCGTTGACGCCAGAAGTGTCTGTCAACAAAACCGAAAATCACAGAACACGCATGACACAAATAATTCAAGATCATGAATTTCTAGCAAACAATTTGGTCTGTTCATTATGAAAATTGCATGAAACTACCAGAGTTTGTTTACTTATTTCTGGCACAGATTTCTTGTTTACCCGAAGTTGGCTGCCAAAGAAATGGTCTATGCTAGCAAAAGCACAGATCTAACTTAATTTACTCTTGTAGTTTCTGTTTACATAATTATTTGCATATTTATGCTTAGGTAGAAAGGGCAGATACTCGTTATCTTTATTGATATACATGCTGATTATCTGGCAAGAGAATATACTGTGTGAGATCTGGAGAAGGGAAGTCGGCATGGAGTATGATTTTCGCACGGGGGGCAGTAATCCCTAGGTCAATTCTTGTCATAAACAATTGCAGAGTGCTACTGGCACAGTGTCCCTCTATCCTTCCTGGAAGTGTGAACCAGCAGTCTTGGTGTTCCAGGGAGCCGCTGTTGCCGCCGCCACCAGCACGCGTAGCCTGCGGAGGAAGCTCCCAGACTCCCCGGCCAAGATGGCTGCCCAGACTGCCTTGGCGCCTCCCCTAGACCAGACGCAGAAGGCGGAGGGGGACGCCGGCACAACGGACAGGCCGAGAGGATCGTCTGCCAGCCCTCCTCGCCTCAAGGAGGAAGCACACTGCTCCTCCGATGTCCAGTGCCCTGCTTGCACTGACGTCCTGCCCAACCTTAGCCTTGCGAAGGAACACTTCAAGAAGGTCCATTCTGACCTCAAGGCCGTAAGGTGTGCTGTGTGCAATGAGGACGTAAAGGGGAGGTTTATGGGCTACCTCAGCCACCTGAGGACCCGCCATAAAGACAGAAGCTTGGCAGAGGCGGCACAGGATGGCGAGGTAAGGGCAGCCCGGGGGCAGGCGGAGGATGGCGCTAAGAGCCGTGAGTGCAAAGTGTGCCACAAGAAAGTTCGGGCATCACTTTTCGCTCGGCACGTCGCCAAGCACAAACGCGTCCCGTGCCCGGAGTGCAAGACGCTCCTGGCCCCGCACTGCCTCAAGAGGCACATCAACGACTGCCACACCAAGAAGATCTCCTACCCGTGCCCCGAGTGCCCCGCCGTCTTCCACGACGCCTCTAATCTGCTCAGCCACCGCAAGAGGAATCACCTGGGGCAGGCGGCCCGAAGGCACCTGTGTGAAGTGTGCGGGAAGAAGTTCGTGATGCCGTCTGACCTGCGCACGCATGTCGCCGGCGTCCACCACAACGTGAGGAAATTTGTGTGCGAGTTTTGCGGCCTCAGGTTCAAGATCTCGTCGCAGCTCACCTACCACCGGCGGATGCACACGGGCGAGAAGCCGCACGTGTGCCAGGTGTGCGAGCAGTGCTTCGCTAAGCCCAACGTGCTGGCCAAGCACATGCGGCGGGTGCACCGGCAGGAGTACCAAGGGAAGTACAGGAAGAGGCTGCAGGCGTCCGAGGCCCAACCAGCGAAGAGCGAGAGCGCGGCGCGACACGCTCCTGCGCTGCCCAAAAAGGACGACCTGATGCTCGAGTTCGTTCACGTTGACCAGGTTGTGGAGCGGCTGGAGGACGTGGTGGCAGGCGGGCCCGTCCCCCCGGTGGCGCAAGGGGTGTCCCGGGTGGGCGACGGGGACGGCAGGATGGTGGTTGCTCCTATCTACTCCCTGACGGAGGACGGCGTAGAGCCGATGGCCGCCCCTCCCGCGGGTGTGCCCATTGCGGGAGCCTCCCGAACCATCCACGGCGTCGGGTACTTCCGCGCAGACGATCGGTCTTCGTCCTCGCGGGCGTCCTACGATCCCCTCACATCC
>NC_091579.1:7325401-7327901 GCF_042767895.1 Penaeus vannamei
AAGTCGGCCTAAACCAATGAAAAGAACGACCCAATCAAGGCAGTACTATTACACACAAGCAGGAGACTGACACGCAAACAACTCCCTCGACAATACCTCAAACCACGGATTCTAGGTCAGGATTCGTTGGCTCTTTTAGGTCCGCATCCTCGTTACGGGTGTTGTGGTACTATTATGGGTAGATATGAATGATTGACTTGTGGTAGTGTCTTATGCTGTGCAGAAATTCAACATAAATCGTGTAAGGATATTATTGTAAGGTATGGTATATATGTAAAACCACATGTATATTCTCACTCAAACACTTTCTTTCTCTGTCTCTCTGCCCCCCTCCCCCCTCTGTCCCTGTCCCTCTCCCCCTTTTTATTTACCGTTTTATTAGTATATTTACTTTTTGTGAGAATTTATTATCAACGTTCAGGATCTGTTTGGTCATCTGAACGTAAACTATAGTAAGTGAAGTTGAACAGATGCCTTTGCATTTCAGGCCCAGAGAGAGGAGGAGGAGGTCGCGCCCTCAAAGCTGGAGACGAACCACCTCGAGGGCGCGGATGCAGGGCCGGGCGAGCCCTCGAACTCCGTCCGTCGCTCCGGGAGGCAACGACGACCGTCCGCCCGGCACCCCCGCCCACATGCCGCCCCCGCGCCCTCCCTCGTCAGGCCAGCGCCGCCGTCCCCTTCTAGTAACATCCCGCCCGAAGAGCTGGCGGCGAAGCTCAACTTCGAGGAACTTGTGTGCGGCTGCGGCGAGAGCCTGGCATCGCGGACGGACTACGTGGACCATGTCCTGACGCACGTGGCGGGGGCCTTCCGCTGCCCTCAGTGCCCGTGCGTGTATACGTGCTCGTCCCGCCTGGCGCGCCACCAGCGCCTCCTGCACTCCCGAGGGGACACGCCCAGCGACGCCCTCCCGCACGGCTCTCCGGCCGCTGCTCCGGCCGACGGCGTCGAAGAGCGGTGCCATCTGTGCGCGGACGCGGTAAGCGGCGGCGACGGGGACCTGCGCAACCACATGCGGGTGCACCTCTGCGGCGAGCACGAGTGCCCCGTGTGCGCACTCCGGCTCGACACGTCCTACGCCATGGAGATGCACGTGCAGCGGAAGCACCCGAGCCTCCTGCACGCCTTCCTCAAGAGCGAGGACTCGCTGAAGGACGAGAGCTCGAAGAGCGAGGATTCGGGCGGGCTTCCCGTGCGGTGCGACGTGTGCGGCAAGGTCGTGGCCACGCCCTCGCGCCTCGCCCGCCACAGGTACCTGCAGCACCCGGAGCACTACCCGTGGCCGTGCGCCGCGTGCACGCTGGCCTTCCCGTCGCTGCACGCCCGCGACCACCACGTGTGTCCGCACCGGCGGAAGGGCGGCAAGGAGGCGTCCGGCGACGGCAAGAAGAACGAGTGTCTGGTGTGCAACACGGCGTTCAAGTCGCGGGTGAGCCTGGAGTGCCACATGCGGCGCGCGCACCCGACCGAGGCGGCGGGCCCGCACGCGTGCCCCGTGTGCGGCCGCAGTCTCAGCTCTCGCAAGGCGCTGACGGACCATCTGCGGTGCCACCGCCGCGAGGGCTTCGCCTGCGAGTTCTGCGGCGCCAGGCTCAAGACCCTCGACTCCCTGAACGTGCACATCAACGAGATCCACACGCACGTGGTCCGCCTGCAGTGCCGCCTGTGCTCGCAGGTGTTTTTTTCGTCGGGGCGCCTGTCGTACCACATGAAGCGCCACCACACGGACCGCCGCTCCTACACCAACCTGTGCCATCTTTGCGGGAAGGCGTACCCGTATCCGAGCGAGCTGCGGCTGCACCTGCGTGCACACCGCAACGAACGCCCCTACAGGTGCGACCAGTGCCAGAAGACGTTCCTCAAGCAGGGCGACCTCACCTACCACCGGCGCTCGCACACGGGCGAACGCCCCCACAAGTGCCCGCACTGCGACGCGCGCTTCCCCAGGCCCAACACCCTCATGAGCCACATCCGCCAGCAGCACCGCGACACTGCCGCTATCGCCGCGCCGACCGCCACCGCCACCACTGCTGTCAACACCGCCGCCACCGCCACGGACGCCGCTCCCTCCGCCATCGCGCCGGAGGCCGTCGTCACCACCGCCGCCGTGGGGCCCTACGTGAGCAGCCCGCCCTCCACCGTGGCGCCGCCGTCGGTCTCGGCCTACCTGCCCGCGGGCGTGCCTGTGTCTGCGCCGGCCGCCGTGTCCCTGCAGCACCACCGCCCCCCGACCGCGGTGACGGTGATGGGGGTGGCGGGCGGCGTAGGGCGCGAGGGCGGCGAGGCGACCCTGGTGCCCGTGGTGGAGGGGCAGCTGGTGGAGGCCGTGGTGGAGGGCCAGATGACGGAGATGCAACCTGTCCAGTATGTACAGGTGGATGGGCTGTCGGCTGGACAAACCGTGCAGACTGTGCAGGCCGTGCAGGCCGTGCCGCACATGGTGGAGGGCATGGAGTACGACGAGGCGGGCAGCGTGCCCTACCAGATCGTGCATCTGCAG
>NC_091579.1:7360401-7362901 GCF_042767895.1 Penaeus vannamei
CCTCCTTCTCCCCCTTCTCCTCCTCCTCCTCCTCCTCCTCCTCCTCCTCCTCCTCCTCCTCCTCCTCCCACCACCTCCTCCCTCCTCCACCACCTCCTCCTCCTCCTCCTCCTCCTCCTCCTCCCTCCTCCTCCTCCTCCTCCTCCTCCTCCTCCTTCCCCCCCGCTGCGATAGGAACGTTTCCACTTTGGCGAAGAAAGGAAAACCTTCAGCCGGAGTCTCCCTTTGATTGCCGAGTGACAGACACGTTATACTCGATCGATAGAAAACGGGAAACAAACAGGACAATAAGGATGTACTTAAGAAAAAAATAGAAGAGAGAAAAAAATGGCCGATTGAAAGGTACGTGTAATTTTCAGGTGATAATGGAGGTGACGTGTGTGTGTGTGTGTGTGTGTGTGTGTGTGTGTGTGTGCGTGTGTGTGCGTGTATGTATGTGTTTGTTTTCTTATGCTTGTGTGTGTGTGATTGTGTATGTATGTTTTATGTGTTTATTTTCTTATGTTTGTGTGTGTGTGTTTGTGTATGTATGTGTTTATGTATTTGTTTTTTTATGTTTGTTTACATTTATTATGTATGTCTGTACGTGCTTACTTTTTTTTTTTTTTTGCTGTGTATGCATCTGGGACTGTCTGTGTGTTTCTGTTGTACGTTTGAACACACTCATCAGTCTCGTCTTCACTAGCCTTCTGACATTCTCCCTGACAAAGACAAACTCCCCTGCCACTACAGACACTCCATTCCCTGCTCCTGCCTTCTGTTGCCCCTACCAGAACAGACATTCCCCCCCCCCACCCCACCCCCCTGTCGATGTCTACTTCCTCACACCACAGGCATGAAATCGCTCCTTCCTTTCTTCCTATGCCCCTGTCGCCACAGACATTAATACCCTGCCTTCTTCGCGATAGACAAAATTTATCTTGTCTACCCCTGCTCCCGTTCCTGCCGCCACAGACATCAATTATTCTGCCCACCTATGTCCCTATCGGCAAATAATTATACCCCATGCCTCTGTCTCTCTATACCCTGCCCCCCTGCCCCTGGTTCCCCTCCTGTCATTGCCCCCATCGCCAAAAAACAACGGATTTCTTAATTTTTCCAACAGAGATCTCCCTCCCTTCCTTGCCCCTATCGCCAAAAAACAACGGATTTCTTAATTTTTCCAACAGAGATCTCCCTCCCTTCCTTGCCCCCATCGCCAAAAAACAACGGATTTCTTAATTTTTCCAACAGAGATCTCCCTCCCTTCCTTGCCCCCATCGCCAAAAAACAACGGATTTCTTAATTTTTCCAACAGAGATCTCCCTCCCTTCCTTGCCCCCATCGCCAAAAAACAACGGATTTCTTAATTTTTCCAACAGAGATCTCCCTCCCTTCCTTGCCCCTATCGCCAAAAAACAACGGATTTCTTAATTTTTCCAACAGAGATCTCCCTCCCTTCCTTGCCCCTATCGCCAAAAAACAACGGATTTCTTAATTTTTCCAACAGAGATCTCCCTCCCTTCCTTGCCCCCATCGCCAAAAAACAACGGATTTCTTAATTTTTCCAACAGAGATCTCCCTCCCTTCCTTGCCCCCATCGCCAAAAAACAACGGATTTCTTAATTTTTCCAACAGAGATCTCCCTCCCTTCCTTGCCCCTATCGCCAAAAAACAACGGATTTCTTAATTTTTCCAACAGAGATCTCCCTCCCTTCCTGCCCCCATCGCCAAAAAACAACGGATTTCTTAATTGCTCCAACAGAGATCTCCCTCCCTTCCTTGCCCCTATCGCCAAAAAACAACGGATTTCTTAATTTTTCCAACAGAGATCTCCCTCCCTTCCTTGCCCCCATCGCCAAAAAACAACGGATTTCTTAATTTTTCCAACAGAGATCTCCCTCCCTTCCTTGCCCCTATCGCCAAAAAACAACGGATTTCTTAATTTTTCCAACAGAGATCTCCCTCCCTTCCTTGCCCCTATCGCCAAAAAACAACGGATTTCCTAATTTTCCAACAGAGATCTCCCTCCCTTCCTTGCCCCTATCGCCAAAAAACAACGGATTTCTTAATTTTTCCAACAGAGATCTCCCTCCCTTCCTTGCCCCTATCGCCAAAAAACAACGGATTTCCTAATTTTCCAACAGAGATCTCCCTCCCTTCCTTGCCCCTATCGCCAAAAAACAACGGATTTCTTAATTTTCCAACAGAGATCTCCCTCCCTTCCTTGCCCCTATCGCCAAAAAACAACGGATTTCTTAATTTTTCCAACAGAGATCTCCCTCCCTTCCTTGCCCCTATCGCCAAAAAACAACGGATTTCTTAATTTTTCCAACAGAGATCTCCCTCCCTTCCTTGCCCCTATCGCCAAAAAACAACGGATTTCTTAATTTTTCCAACAGAGATCTCCCTCCCTTCCTTGCCCCTATCGCCAAAAAACAACGGATTTCTTAATTTTTCCAACAGAGATCTCCCTCCCTTCCTTGCCCCTATCGCCAAAAAACAACGGATTTCTTAATTT